>NW_009704284.1:37750-73053 GCF_000703405.1 Apaloderma vittatum
TGAAAATGAGCATAGCTTAAGGCAAGGGCAGAACCGCACTCTAAGATACAAAGTATTACGTGATTAACGCTATATTCACGTTTGAGTTCTGCTGTAGCTCTTGTGACTTGCAATTCGAGAAACTGATGGGAATGACAAAGTCTTTTTCCTTACAGAGCACATATCTCAAAGAAATCTGAAACTCAAAATACCATCGAGCAAAGTGGAACAGCAAAAATCACCCACAGCCTGTGGGTAACTCTCAGTCTCTGCCACCTGCAAACCACAGTCTGGCAGCACCAAAGGGCTCGTCTGGTCGGTGTTTCAGGAGTACCTTGCAAGTACGTGGAGGAACAGGTGTCAAACGTACCCTAAGCTCCCTTACAGAAAAACTGTATAGGAACTTATTAAGGATGAGGAATGATCAGGTTCAAGTACTGAGTGAAGGGTCAGGAGACAAGAGATTCATTTCTGCATTCATTGTAAGATCCCTACATGAAAATGAGTGGATTAAATGGGCTTTTCAGGTTGTTTGGACCTTGGAACAGAGACACAGATTTTCAAACCATCTACATTCTCATAAATGTTTATAAATATGTCAAGGGGGAGTGTCAGGAGGACAGAATCAGGCTCTTTTCAGCGATGTCCAGTGACAGGACAAGGGGCAGTGGGTACAAGCTGGAACACAGGAGGTTCCACAAAAAATATTAGAAAAAACTTTTTCCCTGTGAGGGTGACAGAGCCCTGGCCCAGGCTGCCCAGGGAGGTTGTGGAGTCTCCTTCTCTGGAGACATTCAAACCCGCCTGGACGCGTTCCTGTGTGACCTACTGTGGGTGATCCTGCTCTGGCAGGGGGCCTGGACTAGACGATGTTTCGTGGTCCCTTCCAACCCCTGACAGTCTGTGATTCCTACAAGCAGTGATGAGCAGGAACCTCTCTAGCCTCCTGAAAAAAACCAAACTTCAGCCTGCAAGTGCTGAGAACGTCTGCAGAGTCATTCCCTTAATCTTTCCAGCCTTCCGCTAGACCAACCAGTTTTCTGTCAGGTGGGACTCTGGTAATCAGAAACCATGCGCCTTGCACAGTAATGCTGATTAATATTATAGGTCTCTTGTATGGCGGATTTATTCTAGGTATACTTTGACTTAAAGGAACTACTAATTTGCCTTCCATGACCTAAGTTCTAGAATTCTGCAATTTTAAATTGGGATGAACAGCTGAAAGGTCTAAGTGGTCATTTTCTACCCTGTTTGCCTGTTGTGTTTTACAAGTATAGAATATTGTCTTGGATAGATAAATAAATGTCTAGTTCTTGCATTTCTAATAATATTTTCCAAACTCACCCCTTGTTTTGATGATACACGCATTTTCAAATTTTCCTTTATAATCTTCAAAGCCTGCAAAAATTGCAAGCTTAAACAGGTTACCTTTTAGTTTCTTACACCATGCATTAACACACATATAGATGGTTTTGTTGTACAGTTAAATGCCAGCTACTGTGATCTGTCAGATTCTGATCTTTACAACTCAGTAACAGCTATAAAGCACGTTTCGGTTTTCTGATATTAAGTCAGCTCTAGCACTTTTAAAATATTTCTGCAAGCACTGATCACATGTGAAACCAAGGAACTCACTGCAGATTTACAGATTAAAACTAGTGGATGATATTCAGATGTGGTTAATATAATGTAATCAAAACCAAATATACCTGTTCCTCATTTCGGCACAATTTCTATACCCTAAAAACTTACATAAAATTAAAACACTCAGTAACAATTTTACCTTAGAAGCAGCCATTTAAATAAGCCAAATGCTTCCTTGCAGTTTTAAGAAGTATCATGAGTAAAATATATATTAATCAGTAAATAACAGATATGCTCTTTAGATTAATTATTGGCCAAGGAAAAGCAAAGGAGTCTCGAGGAATAAAGCTGTGTCTGATGTTTGAATTTGAATGAAGAGCAGAAGCACGTGAAAAAGAATCTACGTGACTTACTAAAGACATTGTAATGAAAGGAATAAGAAAGCTACTTCAAATGAAAGAGAGAGAGTAGGTGATCCTATTTATATTGCACAACTTCTCAGAAGTGCTTTCAGCCCAGCATAGCCTAATAAACCATGGAACGCCTTACAAAATGAGATAAACTAAGGCTATCTTTGAAGGTAAACACGGAACACAAATTCTATATTTGATCGGGATATGCCTGATAAAGGAGAAGGAAAACTGAACGGGGATATCAGAGCCTGACTGTGTATGAGTGTTCATGCACCTCCCTCAGCCCTTTAAAGCCAGGTATGTGCTCGGTGCGCTGCGACAGCAAGTGACAACCGCTCAGGTGGGGCGTGGACACGACAGCGTGACCCTGCCCTCCAGCACAGAGGGACAAAATCTTGCTAAACATTCTGCTCAACTCGCTGCTTCGCATGCGCTCACAGCCGCGGGAAATGGTTTTGCAGTTCACACGCGTCAGGAGTCTGCAGGAAAACTTTCCCGTCTGCCGGGCCCCTTTCTCCACCGTGGGCTTCGGCAGAAGGAGGGGTGCACTGAGCCGGCCCCCCGCTCCCGAGGCGGCCGTTGTGGGCCCATGTCCATCCCCGAGACCACAGTTCACTTGGTCTCATTTGGTCAAAAGAAGCACAATACCAACCCTCGCCAACGACTCAGCCGAAGCCTTTCCGAAGGCTCATGAAGCCAGCACGTGCAACCCTCTGTTCTTCGGGGACTGGGAACCGAAAGACTTTTTGCTCACCTCCCTCATTATCCTTGTTATCGGCGCAGGCGGTTTCCATGGCAACGTTGCATCCAGGCCCCCTCCAGCCGGTCTGGCAGACGCACTGCCAGCTGTTCTGACCCAGCGTGCACCTCCCGTTGCCATTGCACAGGTCGGGGCAGCCATCTGGGTGAAGAAACGGAGAAGGTGAGTACAAGCCACAGGCGCTCGCTCTGCCACGCAGACCCCTGCCGGCATCACTGTGCAGACAAAAAGGCTCGTTCCTGCCCGTGGGACAAACGGTTCTCCTGGCGCCCAGTCACTGCCCTGGGGTGGAGGAGGAGGAGGAGAAGGGTAAAGAGAGGGGACGCCTCAGAGAAATGGGGATTTAATTCAAGCCACAAGGCAGGAGGAGTCCTACCATCAGCCATAATATGTGTTTTAAGAACCCTGCAAAGGTTCAGATCTTGAGCTGACAGAAATTACTGTCTGTTGCCAAAAGATCACAGCCTCTTGTTTTTCCCACTGTACCTATGTGTATAGACATACATATGTGTACATACACACATATGTGCATACACACACATATGTGCATACACACACACAAGGGAAAATGTCTTCTTCAACAAGTACGTCAACGTTCAGAGTGCCTTTTATGTTGTGCGTTGCATAATTCTCCAGAGCTTCTCTGAACACAAAGTTTAAACAAATAGTTTCAAAACTATTTTTTTTTAACAGGCATTTTAAAAGACCTACATATTTAACACTAAGTGGACTTACATTGCTATGTAACATTTCACGCTTTCTGGAAAGTATGTATGTTTTGAATTAACCATGGACATGGTGAGACTTACTGTATAGTGAGAGCTGAACTAGGAACACAAATATTAATTACCTAAGGTGCTTTTATGTTCTAACAAAATGCTCATGGCTAAGAGAATACTTCGACTGCTTTTTCCCCAAAGTAAATGAGTGTCAGGAGGCACTACTGTATCTTACTGAATAGTCGTTATGAAAAAATGTAAGAAAACTGAATTCCAGCCTTGGTATAGACAATCAAATCCATCAACACTCAATCCACACAAGCTTGTGCATTTGTCTGCGGAGGTGACAGAAGATTTGAGACTCCTCTCATAGCACCTTTTCCTTAGCCTAAGCAGGAGAGGAAGGCTCTGTTGCCGCACTGACAACAGATGTGGGATCCCTATCGTTCACCAGCTTTCTTATTCGGGCTGGAAAAACAGCCTAACACTGCCATCCCACTCATCTCGTTGCTGTTGGTCAGAAAATGTAATCTCAGAACAGGTCACAGAGACTCCTGCTTTCTCATTTCTCCCTCCACCAGCCCCGATGGGACATTGTGAGCACCAAGATCTGCAGGGACCTGCCGCAGCCCGCTCAGGGCTCGCCAAGGGGCTGCGTTAGTCCTTTGCCACTGTGACCCCAAACTGTGACTGATAAGTACACTCCGCTCCCTTCCCCAGGTATTTTAAGAGCACCAAGCAATTAATGGGCAACCTATCAGCCAGACTGCAGTAAACCGGGCCAAGACCACCCAGTTCATTTTATACTTAAAGCTATCAGCACAGAGAAACAAGCCCTAGAAGTTTTATTTCAATGCTGTTGTGTATTAAAAAAAAATAAATATTACAGCACCCCTTTCATTTAATTTTAAGGTAATTTTGGTATTATATATCTCAGCTATAAGAAACTGTACCTACTTTTGCAGCACAGGTAATATATTTCCACGGCATTTGTTTTATCTCTTTCGTCAGGTTGTCTAAATGACTGCAATAATGTCTAAGGGGAGGCATCACACTGCAGGACGATTTATTTGTTTTAAATGAAAAACAAATAGTAATTGTGAATATACACACACGTTTGGCTTTATACTGAGGCACTGAAGAGAATTAAATCACTGAAGCAGTTTGCTTTGCAGCATACGAGCAAGATGAAAACATGAACAGTAGGGAGACAGCAAAATCTCGGGAAAGTTTTATGTGCAGCTGGAGATTAATGGACATGACTGCGATGAGCTTAAAGAGAGAAGCAGCATCACTGGTACAGACATGATGTTGCTAGGAAACACTACGCTACCTCTTACAGAGTTTATTTAACTTTGGCCTTGCAAAGACAGACTTTGTGTTTCTGTAACATAAATATCAGAAGGAAGGGGGAAAAAAACCCAGCAGTAGCCTACAAGAACATCCAGGTACTTGGACAATATTGTCTTCCTCAAAAGATCTATTAAATTAATGATGTATTAACTTTCAAAATAGCTTTAAGTAAGGGAAAACTTTTTAGACATTTTGCAAGGTTATGCATGTTTCCATACATGTATGTGTTCATATATGCATTTCTATTTATGCTTTCAAGAATACGTATCTAATATTACAGTCTGGTAGATTAAAATTTGTTCTAACAGGCTGTTGACCAGCTAGACCACAGAGCTCCATTATGAACTATTCCTTACAAGTTTTCTTCCAAAAAATCTGCAAGTGCATGTTTGCAGTGATTAGTACCGACGAACGTCCTCTGCCCAAACAGTATTTGCACGCGCTTAACAGGCTCTGATGTCCTGCAACTGGTTTTGTCGCTGGACAAGGTTGCAAAGTGCCCGAGCGAGGAGCTGTGGGAGCCTCAGCAAAAGCTCAGCGCTCACAGCTGGACACACGGTCTCTGCTTGAAAGTCGCAACTGCACAAAGTGTATCCTAATACTGAGAGCTTCGTGAGAGCTGGCTTTCATTCTGCAGCCCAAGCTCACACCGAGCAGCGTGTCACCTCCTGGCTGTCCTACGCATTCACTCCCAGGGCAAGGTCGTCAAAGAGTAAGGCAGTCACAGAGGGAAGGGCTATCAACATCTAACCTTAAGAAGCAATCTGCCACAGCGTGAAGCGCCCCGTCACAGCAGAGAAAAGGGCCTTTCACGATAAGCAGACAGGTTGCTGCTATTCCTGGTGTGTAGAGAAATTCTACTCATCATTTCTATTACAGTATGCTTAATGGAAAACGTCAAAGAGCTAGGTTAAAGAAGAAAGTGCTTGTTTGAAGTGCTGGATTGACAACCTATTTATTCACAGAACAGACAGAATATGGGCAACAGCAGTTTGAGTGTCTCACACTTCTCTAGCAATGTCTCTGCTAGAGGTGAAACACCAATGCAGCCTCCCTGCTCTTTCAGCCGGTGGGACTGCTAAGTGGGAGTTTTAATACACGTACACATGCACTTACAATTAGAACAGCAAGAAAGATTTCAGTGCTTTTTGCCACGTAGCCTCAGGAATCTGTGCCCAGCACTGTGAGGAATCATCAGAGCCAGAGAAGGTTTCAGAATCAAAATACTAAAATTAATTCCTCTCCACACCACAGACAAAATGCCCAACATTAATGTAAAGGAGTAAAGAAAAAGGAGGAAATGAAGGCATTAGATCTCTGGATCTGAGAGAGAACGAGGTAAATTGGTGTTTCCTCCATTGGAGATCCCAGAAGACTTTTTAGCGTTTTCACCACACAGAACAATTTCTATCATCGTGCAGTTCTGGAACACCAGGGTTAGTGTTTAATATCTGAATTTATTTTCTCTGAGGTCCTTTTTTTCCAACTACTCATCTAAATCGGAGTAACAGAACAAATTTATTACTGGATTTCATGGTGTTTCTCGCTTCTTTTTGTACAAACAGGCTATTACTTTCTTAACTTGCTCATAGTTTAAGAAGTCCATTTCTTGGCAAGTTAATATCATACCACACCTACAGTGGTAAGCAGGATGTGAACACTGACTCTCACATATCGCAACAAGGGCTTGAAGACAACTCTGAAAATCTACAACCTCGTAAGCACAGATTCAGCACATTTATCTGCTTCCATGCACAGGGACACTTTCTGCTGATGCACCTACATCGTTTCTCAGCAGTTGAAAGCCCTTCACTTGTGTTTCCTTGGCTTATCCATTCCAATGCACATATGATGACAGTACATTAATACTCAATAATAACACGAGAAGGATGTGGTTTAAGGAAAAAAAATTGGTATCTTTTCACCATAAAATTGTTGAGTTCCTTCTTCTAGGAATGAATTATCTTTCCATCTCCTGACTGTCTTACCACCAAGAGGATGAGCATCTACCATGGTTTCTAAGGAAATAATGTAGTATCAGAAGAACAGAACACCGTTTAATAAAACACTGTGAGAATTGAGAACATGTCAGTGAGATGAGGAGTATTTAGTCAACCACTACTATATATATATATATACACACAATTATTATGTTAAACTTATTTTATATTATTAATATCCATGGAGAAAGGGGGTCAAAATGGTTTGAGACCTTTGGTTAGACACAATAGGGAAGGAAAGCTCTTGTGCAAAAGCCTTTCAATCCAAAAGACAAAATGACCTTAAAATCCTAGAGAGTTTGTTATTTCTTTGTAGAGCTCCACATTGCCACAGTCCATGCTGGGGCCTAGAAGATGCTATAACAATATAAATCAAGTGTTTTTCATAGCGACAGCAGAAAAAGAGAGCGCAGGAAACAACAAATATTGCTTTTATTGAGGTCACTGTGAGCAAAATTAAGCCTACTGTTTCCTCCAGGCCTACGTAAGCTTTATCTACTTCTGTAGTTTCATATTTTTAAAACTTACGAGAGATTTATGAAAAGCTGAATTTAACAAGAAAGTCTGCAGAACCATTATGAATAGTAAACAAAATCAGTATGGACAGTGCTTGCTTCTAAGCAAGTGATAGTGCCAGATATATTTATGAGTGAATACTCATAGGTTTAATTTGCAATGAAATTATTCTGAGACTAAACTGAAAGGCGATTAATTCCTTTTTGAACTCAGCAAATTAATTTCCAGTATCTAGGCAGTACATCAAAAATTCTAATCCAATTTTGGGTAAATTCTGCACAGAGTTCCTTTTCATTCCACTGTTACTTAAGAACTCCAGGTATACAAATACAGATGTACCCAGCTACAGAGGCATATACAGATTTTCCTCTGCTTAAACTACTTTAAAATTCCAAAACAAACATTTTAAATAAATACAAATATAAAAACGCACTGTCTAATTAATTTGTAGTTTCACCTTAACCCTTAATAATCATTAGAACTCCCACTTACAGGGGGCCAATCATTCTAGAAAAGAAGGAATGGAAAGGGCAGCCACTGAAAGAGTAGTTAGAAAAATCTTGTTGTTCTTAAAGTTTTCAAACTTTGAAGGAATAGATAGCCCCTAAGCATAATCAAAGGAAATTGAGGAATAGCAGAGAGAGAAGAAAAAAAGCAAAATCTCTCCAGTTGATATCTCATAACCACTTAGAGAAATGGACAATCTTTTCAGCCTCTACTCAGTTTGTACGGGGGAAATTAGATGTAAATTAAGAGGTTGCACCTCCCGAGTCTGATCCCAAGCTGCCTGCCAGCCACCTATCCCCCAAACTCCTCCCAACACTCTCCCCAAGCAGGCAGAACGGGGTCCCAGCCCCTCTCCCCACACAGTGTGCGTGCAGAGCGGCTACAGTCGGGAGCGGAGTATCTCTCGCTCCTCTTTCTGCCCGATCTCGTGTCACACACCCTTATCCTCAAGGCCGCCGGCAGCCAGTGGGCTCTTTCCAGTGACCTGAACCGACGCTGGACCAGGTGGTCCTATGGGTGCAGATGCCCTGCAGTAACGAGTACGCTGTACCACACACTCTTTTCTTGCTCATAGGATACACCTGAGTTTCAAGGGGAACACGTAAATTACATTTAAATCCTCCTCTTCTCATTACAGTTGTTAACTACAGAACTGTAGCAAATACAAGTAGCCTGGGATAGGATGGGACCTAGAGAATAGAGAGAAATGACATAAAAGCATTAAAGATAATAGCCTGTTTAATTTGGATTTTAGAGGATAACCACAGTTTTCATATTTCCTGTTCATTCCTTCAGTGAGTCCCCGGTATGCCCATGGCTATCTGGGAAATAATAAATGAGGTTCACAGAATGAGGTACCTAGCAACACTGAAAATAAAATTATGCTTTTTATTTGCTATTGTTATTTTTTAATCCTTCAATTTTAAAGCCTACAGGGCTTACTTAAAGCCAAAGAAGGGGCATACAAGTAAAAAACCGACAAATAGTAGACACACACAAGTTTTGTTTTAAAATTACCCAATACTCTAAATATTTCTTTAAGCTAGATGCCAAACAAAGGAATGTATGGAATTAGTAACTATTCATAGATATGTTGGGGGAGATAGACACATGCCTGAGTTAAAACTGAAGAATGGGCAAGCTACAGTTTTACTTATTGAACATATTGAAAAAAATGGAAAGGCCAAGAAGTAAGTTCCAAGAATTCTGAATCCCTCCACTCTAATACTTTCCCTGCAGGCAGACAACTATGAATGTTAACGTAAGGTTCCTTAAATTGCCAGGGGTATGTATGCCACAACAGAATTTTCTTCTAAATTTTATCTATTTTATATCTACACAATTTCTTTCACATGTAATGGTAGGAACTCGGAGAACAGTCAGCTTTCCAAATGAAACAGGAAAATGTGAGAAAAATATGTGTGCCTTTAGAAGAGAAGTAAATCTTATACGAAGGGGAACTGCTGGTGTTAAATAGGAAGTTTCAAGAAAAGTCATTTGCATCTTTCTGAAGAAACAAAAAACCCCATTAAGATGATACAGACACATACACACATTAACAAAAAAAAAAGGAAAAAGAGGAAAGGTCATGTTGCAATATAGGTCACAAAAATTTGAGATTGAATAGAAACCCCACGGGTGACAGAGCATCATGCCTTGTTCTCGAGGGATTGTTCCCAGCAGTACTTTCTGGTTTATCCAACTTCATTTTAAGCAGCTCAAGCAGACGGGCTCCCACTGCCTTCCTGGGGGGAGACACCCTTGAGGTCCACCTCTCATGCACAACCATCAGAGCTCTCTATCACCAGCTGTTGGCGTGACCTCCTTCCAGCTGCCAACAGCTGGACAGGGCAAGGAGGGTGACAGTTTGTGCTACCACGTCCTAAGACTTCAGAAAACCAAAGAGATCAATAATCAAAAAACCCAAGTTGGCTCAGAAGGCAGGGTATACACAAAGAACTTCAACTGAGCCCAAGTATTTGGGTTACTTCAAAATATATAAAAGACAGTTTCAAGAAGGAAGGGAGACCTCATTGATGGGAAGTTTAGTCATAGCACTGCGCAGCTTCTGCAACACTAAGAGACCAAGTGCTCTGTCACAGGCAAGAGGCCACAGGTGGCCCTCCAAGTGTGGGATGCCCACGACACTCTGCCCCCACACAGCCCCACACCAGCCTGCAGGCAGGGCAAGGGCTGGTAACACGGCTTCTGCCACCGCCTGCACAGATTATTCGCTGAGATTTTGAGCAGGAGCTAAAATTTAACCCTAGCAGCACATTCAAGTTACACCCTGTATTTTTTTCAAACAAGACTCATATTCAACTCATACACCAAATAATAAGGTACATAAAAATGCAGTAAAATCTGTATTTAAGATAGCTAGTTCTTTCAAATTAATCTTACTGTAACAAATTCCATTTAGAATATAATTCCAGGTGAAATTGCATTCATAAAACCTGTACCAGAACCATAATCTTTTATTATATTAATGTTTCTGATATTGGATACAAGGACTGGCACCATCCTTTGTAATATGTAATATTGCTTCTGAGAAAGCAGCCTTCTCAAGTTGGATTCATCCTAAAATAACATCTATGTAAATAGTTTAGTGGCAGTGTAATGATAATGTGACCTATCAGACAGGATGTGTAAATTCAGTCAACTGAAGAGTAACAAGCAAAGCACTGACCTCATGTTTAAAAGAATATATAACCTAATTACAGTGTAATAACTAAAATCCCTATATTAGTCACAGTGTTATGGCAGGCAGTTTCAGTCATTCATTCATAAAAACCAGGATTCACACACTAACTGCTACGCAACCTCCTTGCACTCATTGCAGTTTGCTTTTTTATTATTTGAAATATGTGGCAGTCACAGCTTTTCAAAAATACGCTGATGAAATTTTTTGAATAAATGTTTTGGTAAAACTTTGGTATAATTTTAGATATACTTATTAACTACAAAGCTTCAAGAATCATGTACACAGCTGTGTCACATTTCTGTGCTCTTTACCCCTTCCACCCTCTTCAGGTCACAGGGAAAGAAAAAGAGGGAAAAACACAACATAATTCTTATGTTAACTGATATCTGTATCTGGCAAAAGGATATTTGATATCGTGCTGTCAAACCCCAGTCATCAGATTTCAAAAGCTCAGTTCCATTTCACTAACCGAAATACATAAAATCTGACAGAAATGACCTAACTTGCCCTCATTTCCCACAGGAAACAATGCAAAGCCCTACTAATTTCACCACCGCTAACAGGTGACGTATGAACTCAGAATCACACCCAACTTACTGAAGTACCTGTACATACAGACAGTACGTCCACATACAGACTGCATTTCTTTGACCATAACTCCTTTAAGACACAAACAGCATTACGAGGCAGAGGAGTCAAGCAAAATGCTCTAGTAAGCTAAACCAGTGTTTACAGCAGCAAGACTCAACCATTTCCCTTACGTCAGCACTATTTCGCAGTAGTTATACCGCTATTTCTAACCCTGTTTGAACCCAGGGATGTGAAGGAGTGGGATGCGGTGTGTTCACACGCACACACACGCATATCCAGGCAGGGCACTGCCATGAGAACCGGCGGGTAGCACAGACTACTGGTGTGGCTCAATAAGCTGTAGAAGATGCTCGGCGAGGGCACTGAGTGGTAACAGCCTCCCTAGCCAGCGCACAAGACAGGGGGTTGCAGGAAGCCTGCCGAAAAATCCTGGGCCCAAGTGTAATGTCTGGCCTCGTAACCAGCCCTGCTTTAAGAGGTTGGACCGGGTGGCCTCCTGAAAGGAGTTATCTCTGATCCCTTCAGTTTTAGAGCTTTATCCTTCATAATTCTCAGGGCTGGGAATCCCAGTTTTCTCAGGCATTACTAAAATATAATTACTTGCTATTCATCAGATATTAATGCCTGCATAGAATTTCTAATTTAGCAATTAACTCTGAGGTATGCAAATGCAGATCCTGTATAAGTGTGCAGGTTATCTCTAGCAGAAGAATAAATATGAGCCTTAACGTAAGCACACCTTTTCTTCCATTCCTGTGTTACAGATTAGTATGCTCTATGAGCATCTAGTCCTTAAATTTGGTACAGAACTTTGGAATCCCTTCAGGATGAAAAGTACTACACAGATAGATTCATTATATTTTGCAGCTGATCTTCTTAAAGTACTAATATCACGGATTCCAATAAAAGGCTACACACTGTGTATTTTCAGACTACAGAGTCCAAACATTTCAGCTATCCCTAAGGAACATCAAAGGAAAGCATCAACGAGAAAAAAAAGTCTTTAAAAATCATCATGGGACAGTTTGGAATGAAAAAAAGCCTTGACAGCGTACACTGAACGCTTCTCGGACTCTTTCTCGTTTCCAGCAATCCTAAATCTTCATGACAGTAAAATATGATTAGAAGTGACAAAAAACTAATGGATATTTGAATATTGAAATAAATATATTTCATTTGCTTGTTAAAGCTAGAATGTATGGTGTTTAAATATGTACAAATGTAAAGGATGAAATAACGCCCATGACGTAGGAGCAATATTCTGTCACAGAGGCAATGCATATAAACCAAATTAAAATACATAAACCAAATTAAAATATGTAAACAATGCATCCTGACTTGTGAGTATTTTTGTATGCTGAGTTGTTTGTCAGATGCAGCAGATGAATATTTCACTACATAAAAAATATTTTATAAACAAGCCCTTAATTCTAAAGTGCTAGATGCATCCATTCTGCATTCCTTTTCAATACACATAAGCCTCATGAATGTCATTCAATTTTCCAATTTTTATACCTTCCAACTGCGCTAATAGAAGCTACAAAAATAAAACGGTTGTTTTCACAAATAAACTTTTCCTAATCCTGCATGCACAGACACAGCACAGGATAAGTAGTTAAAGAAGGAAAAAAGAGTTAAGAGGTGAAGTACAAAACCTCATAATCCTTCAAATACAGCCAGTTGCCTTGATTTGCAAATACTAAATAAATCTAGGAAACTGATTTTGGTCTACCAGGGAGATTGCCTTCACCGTTTCCCACCCCAGGAAAACCAAGAGCATTTAATCTGCACTCAGACAAAATGTGAAAGAGGAAGGACTCTTTAAGCCCTCTTTACTTTATATTAAAAAATATTTACTATCGGGCTCTCCTCTAGCCTCATGAGAAGTGACCTCAACTCTCTGGAACAAAACAGTCTTTCTGCGTACAGACAGGTACTTCTCTTCCATTTCTCTGCTGAAGCTATCAGAAGCACCAACTGGGCTGTTGCATCTGCGTTTGATGGTTTCTAAGCCCTGGTGGGGCTCTCAGGAAGAGAAACAGCATCTAGAGGAGTTGGAGATGCAGGCAAGAAATCCAGAGCTTGCTGGATCACCACCTCAGCTGCCGCAGGACTGCGGGATCAATACATGGGATTAATACCCATTAGTCGCTGATTTCTGCCTGGTGAAAAGGCACACACCTATGCGTTGTCAATGCTTTAGTTTAAAAACAAGGGAAAAGTGGACTTAACGTTATTAGAAACAAAGACCAGTCAAAAGAAATTTGCAATAACAAAAAAAAAAAGCAAAAGGAAGAAAAATTAAAATCTGTGCACGTGACATCTAAAGGACAATTTGGTACATCTTTTGTGCAGTTTGCTCTTCCTTTCCAACACTGAAAATGCAGCACAAGTAGCTAACGGAATCTCTAAACCTATCAAATAGATGCCAAAGATGTTTTGCTTTTCTATTTTCTATTCAGTTCATAAATCATCTTAGAAAATTTTGAGGGAAAATTACCAGAAAGTGACACTGCCCTAAAGACTAGCATTATTTACCCCCAGTGTTCAAACAAAATTATAAATTTGGTGACTACGCTTTGGCTGTTTCCCAAAATTTCCATCGGGTGTAGCATCATTTTTCATTTCTTAAACAGAGCTGAACCGTTAACCATATTGCTATGTTAGAAACACGTATCAATTAGTTTATGAGATCTCCATGGGTCTTAATCAAGCAAAGTGAACTTCGGAAGGGCTTTAGCTTTCGGAGTAAATATGTATGTGGGAATATGTTTAATCAGGCATAGTGCATATCCAATTTTCTGTAATAACTTCTGTAAGCGGTTGGGAAGTTTTTGCAAAACTCCTTTTTATCAGGGTATCACTCACTGGGAAACCTATCCTGCACTTTAACGACGCAGCTTTTCTCCTGAAGGTACAAATGAGAAAACTGCAGAGCTCTAAGTGCATTTTCCAGCGTACATACCTGCTTCTCGTTCTGAAGGAAGCAACTTACTCATCCTAACTATTTCTTAAGCTGAAATGAAGTTACGTAAGTAAAAGATCAGCAGCAGTAGTCCTGTTTAAACTTTATCTTCCATAAACTCGTCATTTTTAGTCATAGGACAAAAAAATAGAAGCAATGCCGAAAAGAACAGGGATCTTCCTTTTCACTTCACTGTCACTGGATCACAACTGAATGACAGCTCTCCTCACATTTTAAAACATCTTTCTCTCAAGCAATAACATACACAAAGTAAATAAATAAGTAAGATCTAGGGGCATATTCTGCAAATAACTTTTGAGGAAGCTCCCATTTAATAGCGACAGGAATATTCACATTAAGAAATCAGATATGTTATATATACCTTGCTAGAAACTTTTTAAACTACAGTGTTTTATCTCAGAAATGCTGACAAAAATCCTTGGTATAGTAGAGGAAACTGTTACTGTAAAGGCAGATGCAGTCTTAAGCTACCCCAATTTTGCTGAATAAATATTTCCCTTTACAAAGCATCTCAACTTCCACGCAGTAACACTTTAAAACTAGGTAATAAGGATTTCAGGAATACCACGGTAACTAAAAATACAAATTCTGGTCAAAGGCAGCAGACTTGACTTATCAAATTCTCTGTATATGTAATTCTGAAAGATTAGAAGGAATGGGAAAATTGTTAGGTTTTAATAAGCACCATCTTCATTTTATTTTAAAAGATTTTCACACAGTATGAAAATACGAAAAACTTCAGGAGACACTTCAATGTATCTACAAAGTTTGCTGAGTAAAATTTCATATGTAAGTAAGCCTTTTGATAAAAGTATATGAACTACTGCCTGAAATTAAGGGGAGTGCGGGGCTGCCCAATTTCGACTCATTTTACTCTTCAGCATACATCAATCAAAACTGTTAGAGAACATATAACAAAAGATTCCAACGAAAAATCAGAAAGCCGATAACGCTATCGCTTAGGCACCTACATGGATTTTTTCATTTCCCCTTCAGCCTTCTAGCTACATATGCAAGAGTAACGCAGAACATACATTGTTGAGGCTCCTGGTTCATAACCATCCCCGGAGAGGAACAATGCAGAAGCAACGAGTACAGACCTGTTCACACAAGGTCAACATTTTCTGAGGAGTAACACTCAGCTAGCATTTCCTTCAAGCAACTGTTGCCCTCTCAGCCCTCCCAAACAAAGTGACCTTGATTCTAATACCCTGGTTCTCTAAATACGGAAGGCTTCTAAATCAATATTTCTAACTTATTTTGGAAAAAAAAGGCTCCACCATGCACAGTACACAATAAAGATACATATGGATTGGCTTCATGATAAAGAATCAATTAATAACGATCCAAGGGAGGCAGTAGCAAAAAGCAATTCTACCCCTAATTTCCAAAGAAGTCAACAAAAAGATCAATTTGATTTAAAAATCTGTGTCACTATACTTCCTCTCCATCCAAACTCAGCTACCTATTAACAATGCTGCACGGTGAGCAATGTCAACCTTCATGTCATGTGCCCCACAAACTCCTATGCCGTGATTTTTGTCTTAAATTTAAACCATCTTTTCTACTCTTTTTTTGAAATAAGGCATGTCGCCATTACTTTTCTTGTACTGTTATCAAATGACTCTGAAAATAATAATATGTAAGGAGTAGAACTAACCATTTTAACAAATTCCTATCGTGCTTTCACTTTTCAGCAGTTAATCGTGATCCATGGCTTCCCACTTTCCTTGTTCACGTGCAAGCAATTCAGCAATTTAAAAATGAAAGGAGATAGGGAAGAGGGAGACATAAAACTTTTTCTATAGCCACTTAATTCTGGGCACACTATCTTTCATGGTAAAACTGTATACTGTAGCGCCAATTCCTCTACGAATTTCAGAGCGAAGTGATCTATAACCCAGCACACACACATTTTGCTTTCCTCTACTAAATGGAAAGCAAAGCGGTCAGATCAGTTTATATTTAAAATGTGCTGAAAAGTGGATGGCAACATGCTACACTAGGAACTGAGTAGTTCTCTCCGTTATTCCCAGGGGTTAAAAGAAAAAGCCAGTTCTTTCATCTGTACTAATGTGTCTCTGGTTTTAGGAGAAGTAGCATCTTCTGGGACATTTAGGGGTTTGTGTTTGCACACGCTGAAAATAACTTCAGAGCTATTCTGGAGGAACTCATTCCACAAGAAGCTTGGCCATTCTTTTCGATTCCCAACAACTGGAAAAAATCACAGTATTTAAAGCAGCACTACATTTAAGATCACCACGTTCTAGGTAAATGTGTTATTCCTAAACTGTTTTTTTTTTCCACTTTGTTAATCTATTCTTTTGGATAATTGTCCTGTTAGCACTGTTTCTAGCCTAAAATCACAACCTAGTAATATTTTTACCTACAAACTGATTTAGTTTTTAATTAAAAAGAAAGGTTTTAAATCATGATTGCACCATTCTATTTAGTTTTTAGATAACAAAGCTATTATTACAACTATTTCTCTTTGGAACAGGGGCTGCACCTTGATGCACTGGGGTTCTTTAGCTCAGTTGTTCAACGCTCTGAAAAACTGACTATTTGAAGGCAAATTAAAACACACGTGGGTCTAGATGCACTATGTACCTTAGTCATTTGTCACAGTCATGAATAACTTTACTCTTTCAACATCTGCCTAAAAAAAAAAAAAAATCTCATCTGCAATTTTATAATTAACTGGAATGAATACAGAAGAGATTCATGGTTACTTTATCTGGTTTTCTGTAAAAATATACTAAAATGTTAAAAGCGCATCTACTTTTTAATTATATGAAAGACTACCTATCAGCTCGTGTAGTTCAGTCTACCCTAATCTCTCCAGAACACATGAAAATAAATACTTAAACGTTTCCTTGGAGCTGTTTTGTCTGGCAGCTTATTTAACAGCATTTTAAGAGCACGTCACGGTCTGCTGACGCCCAGTTGATCAACGTGCTCTGTGCTGGACTGTTAAAAACTGTGAATGGAAACTAAAAATACAATGGGATTAGGAAAAGCAATAAACCCTGACACTGACTGGCAGTTTGTCAAAATTATGGCTCCTTATTTACGGAACGCAGGAACTCCCCAGCTTCTGAAAAGGAGGACTTGGGTGCCATTATGCAAACCATGTCTGAGAGAACACAAAAATCTCTTTTACTTGACCATCTGGGACTCATTGCACCGGCTCCCAATCACCAATGAGACAGCACAAGAAAAGGCAACAAATCCCAGATGTTCAACATCAGTCATGGGCCACAGAACTGGACGATTTCAGTAAGGAAAGAGCGAAAGGATGTTTTAAGCTTAGTAGAATGAGAGGGGGAAAAGCTTTACATGGATAAGCAGACACCCGTGTCTCCTCTGCTGAAATTTTCATTAGGGATAATGTTATGATCCATGTCGCTCCGAAGCCTTTGCGAAAGCACATTACTCCTTTTCCATGAAAACTGCTTAACTGTTTAAGAGAGGTACTTGTCCAGAGGGAAATGGCTCAGCTCAGTGTGTGGTGCCCAGCGCTAAGGGTCAGCTCTCTGAGTTGAAAAATCTTCAAGGAGCAGCTGGACCATGAATCCCTTCTGCTCTAATCCTGTTAGTGAATGACGAGAGAATGAGGATAAATACAGTAACCCTAATTTCTCGTGTCCCATTTTTCCTTCAGTTTTTAGCACTATGACTGTGAGCTGCTGCTAGATTAATGGGCCACCAGTATGGCTTTGTCTCCATCTATCCCAGCATGGATGTATTCTGAACACCACTAACAGGATGAGAGGGACAGTTATATGTCAATCAATGCTGTATCACTGAAAAGACTGCAGTAGATGCACTGGACATTGTGGAAATCTACACATTCAGGAACAATTTTCATGGCAGCTATAAATCCGGTTATTATGACCCCAATATTACTCCAACTGTCTGCACTTTCGCCATACAGAGGTGATCACAGACCACAATCTCAGACCTGAACACCTTCAAAACCACTCAAGTTTGTATCTAGTTCTTTCAGTTACTGAAATGACGTTCGCAATTTCTTTGGGCAAATGAGATACATCACACTATATGATGATTTCTGTTGGTCGTAAAACTTTGCTTCTTTTTATGTATGTATAGAAAAACTATATCTAAAATGAAACAGATTGAGGCTACCTATAGCAGTAATCTCCAGAAGTGAGGTTATCCTAATAAGCACTTCGCAAGCAGGTCAGAATAGTGAAAAGAAAGAACAAGAGAAAGGAGCTGAATAAGAAAAATTCTTGAAAAAAACTGCTCGATAATAACGGCCCATGATACCTCAGAATGGGTACCCTGACCAAGTGCCCATATTCAATCCTTAAGATATTCTTAAAAAAATTGTCCAAGTAATGGCTTTTCGTGAAAGAAGGAGGTATCAGTATTCAACATCAGTGTGTATTTCATCCTCAGTGAGTAGATACCATATAAGAGATAACCGATGGTTTAAAGAGAAAACTTCCAATAGTTTTGGTTTTTTCCCCACAGCCTGAAATAGATCACACAGCAAAATCCCGAACTGACACTTCAGATATGGAGACCATTTTTTCCCTTTTCTTTCTACTCCCCTAGTTTGACAAGAATATTTTTAATACAACATTAAAATAAAATTTATCAAGTAGAGAATCTCAAAAGCATCAAATCTATCCTTGGAAGACAAACCTTTGACATGTAACACATTCTCCTTAATTTGACAAGCTGAAAAGGCAAAGCCTTGTGTCTGAGTTGCTACTCCATAGAGTTCGCAGCAGTGCAGCAAAACACATTATGTGCATCTTCGAGCACGAAAGATCATGTGAAACTCATATTGAAGATACAAGAATTAGACTTCGAGAAAGTACAAGCAAGAACACAAGGGATTAAGGAAAAAGATTTATAACGAGAACACTAACAGCAGACCTCAAAAGGATGGGCAGATATTGTTGTCTTTTGTATTTGTTTCTTAGTAAGTACAAATACTATATATATGAATATACATATATATTTTTCTCCCAAGAGCTGTTAGTAGCTTTCTATCTCTATGCAATCTATGTCACTGACCTCACACGAGCACTCCTGTGCCTTTCTTGTTTTGTATCCAGCAACACCACGTAATTCACTCACTTGCTGAAGCTGTGCTTGACACCACAGGGTACAAAATAACACAGAAAACTAGAAGAGGAGAAGATTGCCTGATGCTGGGAATACTCCTACGAACAGCAAAATCAGCTTTGCCCTTTCAAAAGTTAGATCAGCTGCCTGACTGATTGCCCTCCCCCCTCTTTTTGTGGTCTTTTAAGAGTTCAAGAATTGGCCAGAAAATCAATGTAACTCGTGTAGAAGCCCCTCCAAAAGGAGAAAAAAAGAAATGTGATTTTAGTTTGGGAAACTATTCACCAGTATCTGCTGGGTGCATCTTTGAAGTATCAGACAAAATGCAGGAAGCTCCGCTGAAAACACACTCATTAAATTTTTGGGGCTAGAATGGGAAGAAGTAAGGTCATGTTCTGCAAATATCCTATAAAAAGAGAAAGAAAAAAGCCACTCAAGTGTTCTGACATTGTGCTGTGACATATTTCAATCATTTACAGGAAGCCCTCAGCAAAGAATGCAAACAGGGAAGTTCTTCCTCATGAATAAGCTTGCCTTTCAGCCAAAAAAGAGCCCCAGCTGCCCTGTGTAAATTCCGCAAATGAAAAGGAATTCTGTTTCTAAACTCCCTGAAAGTCAAACCATTCTCGCTGCATACAGATCTCCACATCAAATATTTCCATCCAAATATATATATATAAAACCTGCTATCTTGCTCAGCTATGATAAAGCAAGAGGATGTATATGGCATTTCTGGATTCCTTGTGCTACAGAAATTGTTGTCCCTGATACACAAACCAAATCAAAAATCCAGAACATGAGCTATTTATGCAGAGTGTCATCTGGGAACTCTACAGCCAGGAGATTTCATTCAGAAGTTTTGAAGGTGAAATAAAAGATGATACATTCACAAAACGAACAAAGCACCCCAACAGCAAATGTAGCTGGAAAAGATAAAAAGCATCACCTTTCCAGGAAGAAATTTCTAATTGCTTATTTAGCTGAAACTTGCATCTTCGCTGAAACGCTTTGATGCTGAACTAGATGACCACTTGTCTAATGGACGGGTACATTACCTTGGTTTTGGTTATAAAATGGAACATTATATAACATAACATACGTGACCGAAATGTCACTTTATAAGGAAAGAAGGAAAAACAGAAAACCTCTACCTTATGAGTCTCTCTGTGCTGGCATGACAGAAATGAAAATGCAAATTACGTGTAGAGAATGACAGAAATTGTTGAGAATCTCTCAGGTTACTTCATGATGTGTTTGCTACTCTTCCGTCTTCCTGGAGAGACCCTTGGGGAGGAACCACCCTATCACACTCCAGAGGAAATCCTGGCACCATGTACCTAAAAGGCTTCCCCCCACAGATGTGCTTATCAAGAAACCCACTACCAGGTGTAAAGACAAAAAAGATAAATGTATTGCACGGGTTACGAGCCTGAATCTGCAGGTGCAGAAGGAGGCAATGTCTTTAACGTTTTCAGTTGTGTCATCACATCTATTACCAACACATCTCTGTATCATCAGTAATGAAAAGCGGTCATGACCCAAATATCCTATGCAGTTTTCAAATAAAATGGAAAAATGTGCTCCTCCCTCTACAGAGCAAGCAATCTAAATTTCTGTCATTGGCAGCAGAGGTTTTTTTATGGCTTGATAGGTTATAAACTGTTACAGATTAATTTTAAGTTAGAAGTGCATCAGAGAAGCCTAATACATCTAGCTCCTTCTAAATTGCTCTTTGTCACATACGATGGCTTTCCACTGTCTCCTCCCACACACTTCCTATCTCTCCTGAAAATTGCCTCATCTTTGAATCATTACCCTTGTAATTACAATAAGAAAAATCAGTAGTAGAAGAAAAAAAGTCTTAGACACAGAGAGTATTACGATGTGACAAAAATATCCCGCTGCACCCAAAGATAACGAAACACTGCATTATTAATGTTTCCATAGATTATTGACTTCAAGATAAGGTAAAAATCTAAATCTTCACACTTTATATGTGATATTCCTTCCATCTGACAGAAAGTATAAATGTCTAAAAGCTGGAAAGGTCATGGTTATCCCAAAAAACTTGGGGGAGAAGATTTTTCACTAAAAAAGTTTATTCCACATAGAGGTGGAATACTATCCATCTAGCAATCAGCTGCGCAAGCTGTGGTGCATTAAAGGGAAGGGATTTGAAATATTTACCTACTGTGTGTAATATCTGCTCTTTTTTTTGATATTTCAGAGTGGCTCAATACATACACTGACAAACCATTGTTCTACAAATACAGAACACAGACTTGTCTCCTTGGTTGGATAAATGATCAATTCTACTTTTAAGAGTAGCAACAGATTCTTAAGAGGGGGGCGACAATATAAATCTTAACATAGGTCATTATAAAATACTTTGAAGGAATGTTTGCTTTCATTTAAAATTAGATTGCAAGGGAGCTCATATCGTTCAATGACTTTCTAGTCAACTTGCTGCCCCACAACAGGATGAACTCCCTCTCTGCTATTCCTGATAGATGCTTCTCAAAATTCTTGTTAAAAGTTCCATTAATGGAGATTCCACAATTTGCTTAGACAGTCTACTTGGATTTTTCATTTACGGTTACAAGGTTTTTCCTAACACAAATCTCCCGTACTGTAACTGCTTCTCTCAACCACTCTGGACACAGAAAGCCCTCTTTTTTTCCTGCACATTTTTAGGTATTGAGTAATTTTACGTCATTTCCCACCATGGAGGTAACAGGAACTTCATTCTTTCAAATCTTTCTTCTTTATTTAAGGCCCTGAAAACACAGAAGATAAAGCATAGGGCTAATACAGACTTCCAAATCCCGTATGGACTAAGGACCACTGGACGTTTGCAGCACAGAGGTCAAGGACTCAGCTGGTGAAAGAGTGGCAGATCCCCACCTCTGGAGTTACATTCCAAAAAGCAGTACCGAGGCCAGGATGCCTTGTGTTAGGTTTATGATTGGACTCAAATCATCTTAAGGATGTTTTATAACCTAAATGGTTCTAAGCAGAGCCTGCAGAGATGCACACATCCCCCTCATTTGTGTTTTGCCTAGCAAGGAGACCATCGGAGGGTCAGCTTCTACAGCTGTTAAACGGAGCATAGCTCATTTGCCTTGAAATATGTATTAAAAAAAAAAGAAATAGAAAAGGCGAGCATTGTCTCAGTTGCAATCTGCAGCAGATTATCCATATTATCAAATAGCCTTGACTACAATCTTCTGCCACTTTCTGTCTGAGAGCAGGAGTGCTTAACCTACATCTAATGTAGGGTGTGAGCAGATAAAAGCAAAGCTTTGGGAATACGACAGGCAGACACAAAGAAAACCTCATATATTGTAAGCTCTCAAGAGAAGACAAGATATTTTTGCAGACTTCTACATTTTTACTTGTCAACATTTAGGATTAAATCCTGGTTTCACTGGTCTCACAGTGAGATTTTTACCAATGGCTTAATAACAGTCATATTTCATGCTGCAGGGATATGAATTACAGATGGAATTACACTTTTAAAATGCTGTTTTTAAGATCTACATATATATCACACTGTCCTTGGTATACTATTCTGACAGCTTACATGGAGAACATCCTCCACAACCATTTAAAAGCAACAGTTTTAAACATCCAAATATTATTTCCAGTGAAAACAACAGAGTTTTTTTATAACAGCACATCTAACAACACTCAGATGATTCCAGGAAAACCTAAATCCTCCATCCTAAAATTCTGGCATGAAATTGGTTCAAGATTTAGCAACTGCTCTTAGTCTTTCGCCTTGTTATTAGTTTTCCAATATTTTTTCCTCATCTAGATTACCCTCTATTATTTAGTTATAACTTCCTCCATAATTGCAATCAATGAATAATAATCACTTAATAAACATATCCTGACAGGTCTATTTTTGCACTGGGAAAAGATTAATTTTCTTTATCATCACTCCAGTAAGCAATTCTTCTTCTTACCTGAAGGAGTAAAGCGAAAGGCAGTGCCTGCTGCAGAGTTCTGCCCTGCTGTGTACAGCATTTGAGCAGGAGCAGACACCGCTCCTTCCATTTTTATATTATTCAGATATAGATTTATCAAAATCCATGTAACTCGGATTTTTATACATAATTCAATTGCTGCACAAAGGTAAAAGCTGCTTTGCGCAAACAGGTTGTTAACACTGAGCTAATAGTGGGATTCTGGGAGACTTTTCAGAGTGCTTTTCTTACTATACGGGTGATGCAGAGAAAAAGTGCATTTTTGTTAAATTTTTTCAGCTCAGATACTCAACATCAAAATGCCAATCGGTGTGTATTCTGTCAGCTATCTGTAGAGACCTGATTTGTTATTTAATTAGAATAAAATATCCAGAATGAACTTGGGATACCTGCAGGTTGCTATAATGTTTTCTTTTCCATTGCCGTGTGAATACAGCACACAAAACTAGTAAAGAAACACAAACAAAAGAGAATTTATTTTGGTTTTACATAGTAACTGCCTTGGGTTTTTTCTCACAAGTTAAATTGATTTGTTCTAAGTGGGCTTGGCCTAAAGTCACTGGAATTAAAGCAACTTTGTCCACTGACATCAGGCGGTTTTGGACCACATGTAGCAATAAATGCAAATTCAAAGCAAATAAACTCTCCTATGGGATTCACAATTTTCTACTTGAAGTCCATATAGAGAGAAATTCTCAAATGTCTTTTGAGGTAAGCCCGGTCATTCATTGCTCTCGATACGAGTACTCAAAAACTCAGACTACAAAGAGGGAAGGGAGGGATTCAACTTCTGCTCATGTACTATTTTACTCTGGTCTGTCCTTGCTTTGCCTTAGGACAACAAATGGCAGTTTGCCTAGTACCTTCCAAAGAGGACTAAAACAGTCACTTTGGATTAAAAAAAAATAAATTCTTTTAAAAAATGTTAAAATCAAGGTTTGAACACATTAAGTTTGCATTCCTGAGTATTACCTTTTTGGGTGGATGCTCCTCAGTGAGTAATTCTAACACTACATGGTCTGCCAACATTTCCCTTGAAAGCAAAACCATAAAGGGTGTACTCTAAATAAAGTAAGTTTCTGTAACATTTAAGTACACTTTAGTTCTTCCCACTAACATTTAAAACACCTCAAGGTACAAAATCCCCAATCCAGAGCCGTAAATCACTCTAAGGGCAAGTTTTCCAGAGGTAACTTCTAGCAAATTTTTGTACAAATACTGACAAAGAAGTAGTTTTACCATCCTCATTCTCCAAACTCAGTGTTTCACCCCCTCTTAACACGAAGCAGTGGGATTTTCCATTCCATGTCACAATCTCATGATACAAGCACAGGAAAATTTTTACTAAGGCAGGCCTGACACAGGAATATATACCTGTCCACATACAACAGGCAACTTCTGATTGCACACATCTAAGATACGATAATCAAGAGGGCAAACCTAAATTTTCTGCCCTAGTCTCATCTTTGCCCCAGGCAGACCCATGTTAAATTTCCAGGAAACCTTTCCAATCCACATCAAACAAACAACAAAAAAAATCATCTTGTGCATATTTTACTTACTTGAGCAGTATCATGCTTCCTCTGAAAATATGAGTTGATTATACACATCAATGACAGGGAAAATATTTAATTCACAGCTCTGAAAATTAGACTAATAATAGCACTTCAGAGTTCACTAGTTCAGCTTGTAATTTTCAGAATTCTTTTAAGATATCAGTACGAGGCATCTTTTTGTGTGCACAGTAATGACGACTTTAAGTACACTAATTACCTCTAAACAAAAGCATATTACTAAAAGATTATAAAGCAAAACAAATTTTGTGCAAAGCAGCAACTTTAAAAACAAGCAGTTATTACATAATTTAATGCAAAAAAATTAATATACTAGGCATTTTGTAAAGCACTTTATATGAAAACAAAATGCCTGGATTAATCTAGAAGAGGTATGTCGATATGATGGAAGTTAAGAAAGCAGTTGTGAAAAAACACTCTGCATCTGTGCTGGTCACAAAGTGTTCAGTCATAAAAGCTTTGACTTAAATCAGCAGAGTGTGGTGGAAGCATGCAGCACCACAACATCAGAGGAGATGACCCCAAAATATCCATTGATTTTTTAATTTTTTTTTTTTATTCTCTCCAATAAGAGTGTATGTTCAGTTTCAAACTCATGTGGAAATGGTTTGGATATCCAGGGAGAAGTCAGAGGGGAATGAGAAACAGTTTGAGAAATGCAAGAATTTCACCAGACTTTCAAGTAAAGAAATAACAATCCACTTGTAATAGGACTGTCCCATTAGGGTCCCCGATTGCCATGAAAATCTCAATTGATCTACTCCTTTTCTTTGTTAAATTTACCACCTTAGGTAATTAAAACAATATGATCTTGGATTTGGACTCACTAGTTTTCTTTTAAGGCACACCTCCAGTTCTCTGGAGAGAAGTACACTTGTCTGAATCTCACATGGTCTCAGCAGCTGGATACTCTTGCTCCAGATAATTTTTCTCAGACTTCTCAGAAGAGATCTGATCACTTGGGATTTCCAATTTTTTATTACAGCAGAGGGGACATAACATTTCTTTCCTTTGTTTTCAGTAACTCTACAAAATACTCTAAATACACTACCTGACAGTTTGTAGAAATACAACAAAGCACTTCCTTTAGAAGCAACTAATTCCTCTGCAGAATGAATTTTTGAGCACGGCAACTGAGAGGATGGAGCGTCGCTGCTTTGTGTAAGTGTGACCTTTGGGAACATCCCGGGCTGACACGCCACAGCCGTGTTCGTCGCGGCGCTCTGCGCGACGCCGGCGCTGCGATGAGCAGTTGGGTTTTTAGGAAAGGGTGCGGTGGCGTGCCTCAGCGCCCTCTCACGCTGGGATGGTCTCTACGTGCCCAATGTCATGGCACAACATGGGAGAGAGGGTGAGGGGGCGACTTCTGTTATTACTCCCCGAGTTGCCCCCTGCTCGCTGTGGTGATGGTGGCGATGGGTTTCAGATGCGATGTATAATAGCAGGGGAACGCTGATGCATCAGACCAGGAAATTAAAAAAGATGCCATTCGCACAAAGGAATGTTTAGTTAAGTCTAAAAATCTCAGCTCAGATGATACCGTGACAGACCATTTGTCACATCTTTACCTACTAATGCTCCTTTGCTGTGGAATTTGTTGTTGTTGGTTTTCTTCCCCCCCCAAATCAGTTTAACTGACTTTAAGTGATTCCATTTCACCCAAAGCATTCGAAGTCAGAGATAATATTTGAGAGCACCAGGGTCCTTAAAGGAACAGCCTATTACAACACACGACAGTAACTATGTTTCTACGATTTATGAAAAGAAAGCAATATGTGCCTGTTTCGGTGCCTGTCGTTTGCCTACCAATGGTGCAGTGCTCCCCATTCCAGCCCTCTCTGCATTCACATTTCCCATCTTTACAAGTTCCGTGCTCCGTGCAACGGGGATGACACACGCGCTGGTCGCACGCCACTCCTGTCCAGCCTTCTTCACAGCGACACGCTCCGCCAATGCACACCCCGTGAGTGCCACAGTCTACAGAGCACACTTCTAGGAGGGAAAAAAAAAAGAACAGAGGTGATATCTGCTCTCAACAGCAATGAGGCAGAAGCAGCAGGCTGGTCCTGAAGGGAAAAGTGCGTAGGATTGGTAAGCTTGTGCTGAAAGCTATACAGAACCACAGAATGGGTTGGGCTGGAAGGGACCTTTAAAGGTCATCTTGTCCAAGCCCCTGCAGTGAGCAGGGACATCAGTGACTAGATCAGGCTGTATATGCTGTCAAAAGCTGCCTTGATCATATTCTGATCAATACCGGTGTTTAACTTTTGTTCAAACCAAACTACATTAAAAAGGTTCCTAAACCCACATCCGCTAAGGAACGCTGCACAGCCTGCTGCAGAGCTCTGGCCTCTCTTCACACCCAAACAAGTCTCAGAGGCAGCTTCTCAACACCGGCCAGCAGCCAGAAAGAGGAGCACTAAGCGTTTTCCTCAAACCTGCACCTCTGGTCATTTCTGATACAGCCACTGACTTGCTGAGAATGAGTCAGAAACTCACTTAAAGCTCATTCAGCAGAGAACGGTGACAATTCAGGGTCACCAGACTCTAGGATTGACAGGTAAAAGACACTTTAAAGGCAGAGATTTTGGAATCCTATTACTAACACGGTCAGTTATCCAGCGGCTCACTTCAAAAAGTCTTCTACTGCTTTCTGCCAGCTGCAGTTTTATAAAGGCAGAGGGGTCTTTTACCTCAAACATCACCAGAGAAATTGACAGCGAAACTCTCATTCAGGAATTGTTCTGGCTGCCAACGCACGAAGCAGAAAAAGCACATCTTGGTATTCATTTCACTGGTGGAGTGTTCTAAGTCGTTAATGTCACAAAATAACTGAGTAAGTGTGGAAACTGTAAATATTGTTTTGAGAGACTTGTTTATGGCCCATAGCTCTGTCTCAAAAGTTCAGCTTTCAATATAAATGTAAAATTCCCAGTATTTTTTCCCCACAAACAGAAAGAGGGGTCCTTTACCTCAAACATCACCAAAGAAATTTACAGCGAAACTGTCATTCAGGAATTTTTCTGGCTGCTGACGCACGAAGCAGAAAAAGCACATCCTGGTATTCATTTCAGTGGTGGAGTGTTCTAAGTCATTAATGTCACAAAATAACTGAGTAAGTGTGAAAACTGTAAATATTGTTTTGAGAGACTTGCTTATGGCCCACAGCTCTGTCTCAAAAGTTCAGCTTTCAATATAAATGTAAAATTCCCAGTATTTTTTCCCCACAAACAGAACATTTGGCGTCTTGTCTCAACTGTTTTTTTCTCTTTAGCTTTTTCTATTAGAATAATCCATTTTACTGTTGCAGCTTTGGAGAGCCTACACTTTTGTGCCTGTGCTTCAGGATCTCTTGCTCTAAAATTTTATTTTAAAATATTCCACGAACAACTACAAAGAGAAAAATACACCTTATTTGAGAAGAGATTTTTTCTAGTTTGTCACGTTTTTCATAAATGAGTAGCATTTGATGTGCAGTAAAGCAAACTCTAAAAATGTACTTAAAGGTAGTGTTTTCCGTTCCTCAAATGTTGTAAACATATTTATAAATTATGGAAGTTTCCATTTACAGTTAGTAAGCAGACACGAAGCAATTAAACTTTTTCAGTTGAAATGAGAGTCAGTGCTAGAATGAAGTGCAAAGTCCTGACCCGCATCCCCTCACTCCCAAATTCAGAATGTCACAAAAAAAAAAAAAAAGTATCTCGGATATATACGCTCTTCTTCCCAATGTAACAAAATTCCAAACACATTCCAAAGACAATTTTTGAAATTATTTGCATTTCAAACTTGCCATAGACATTACCATTCTAACAAAACAGAAATAATATTGCAGGATCAGCAAGAAATCTATTTTTCTTACCGACGGAGCAGTCGGGACCCATCCAGTTGGGATCACAGCTACAAAGCCCCGTGTCGGACAGGTAGGTACCGTGCCCGCTGCACTGGTCTGGACACTGGGCTCTGGGAAGCTCACAATTTATTCCCCCCCAGCCCGGGCTGCAGAGACATTCTCCGTTGACACAGACGCCGTGGTTGGAGCACGTTGGATCTAAGCAATCAACTGCAGGAGAAGACAAAACCAAGGTAGAGAACGGTGAGCTCTCACAAGAGGACGTGCGGAAAACACGTAGAGAGGCGTGCTCTGACAAGTTTGTGAGAAATAAAGTCAGTCGAGGTATTTCTGCAAGTCATATTAGTGTTTGAGAAGGGAAAAGCGGGAAGTAATTTGTGTTGTACGTTATTTTCAAATAAACCAGGGTGTGGCTGAACAACGACAGCTTACTGAAACGATGCTGTAGCAAAGAAGCACAAAAAGACTTAAAAAGAGCACTGGAATATACGTAAGAAGCCTTCACATGGGGAAATTTCTTCTGAAATGCATTGAAGTTCCAATGACTGCTATACCGTATTTAAATAACAAAATAACTAAATAAACTGCCCTTTTTAAAGAGTATTTGTCTTTGGAGTATCTTCACCAGTACTGCTATTATTACTATTGAAATGCTAGAGCGTCGACATTCTGTTAACCACTTTAAGTGCCCAGAAGCCAAAATATTAGTGGCTTTCAGCTTCATTTAGACTGCTAAATTATTCAGGCACTTCTGAACATTTGATTCATCGTCCATTAGTAGCTGAGCTGTGAAATTGAGAGTCTTAGTTGCTTCAACCCATGTTCTAACCAGTTGATAATTCCTCTTCACAGGAGTACAGAAAAACAGATAGAGATTTCATCTTTTCTCAATCTAGAAACAACAGAATAAAAAGTGAAAATAGTTACGATGGAAAACCATCCAAAGAAATTTCAAGATGCTATTTCAATTCTGATAAATAAAGGAATGTTTTGAGCTGTCTTCCAAATAAACTCTATCAGAATGGTTTTTCCAAGTTTTTATCTTATATCATGAATTTGCGTAAGTACACTACGCTCTACTGCAAATACCAACATAGAGGCTTTAGCAACTGCCTTCTGCTGGGGAATTGAGGGCCAAGGTCAAATTCATGTCCTAAATAAAATGAATTCATCTCATGACTGGTATATATTAGCTCACAGCAGAAGGAACAAGAATGATTGGCATTCTCTCGTGCAGCTCCAGGAAGATCTGAGTTTATAATGAAAGTGATTTATCGCTCATCTTTTCCAAATTGATCCTTATAAATTAAGGCAGAGACATTTTCACTCTACCTTATGTGAACAATAGTCGATCTTTCAAATCTCAACTTTTCTATAAACAGAGCCTTGTCAAATTATTTTATGTAGTTGCAGAACATTTAAAGTAAATAAGATATAGATTAGATACAACGCAGAGGACTGTGGCAGGTGTATTTAGAGATGCAAGAGTATGAGTTATCAGAATAGGTTTGATTTTAATTCAGATTGCAGTAATACAGGAATAAATTATTATAACCTTTCTTGTAAGATTTTCTTTTAAAGACAACCTTGGATGTAGTTTTTTTCTTCTTTCTTTTAAGAGTTAATGTTTCATTAACTGGATATGAAAATATTATTATGCAATTTTCACAATTGTTTTGTGGATCAGCTGAGATAAGATTTGATAAATTCATAAACTGCTTTAAAGTAATCCAGAATGGTTGTCCTGTATTTTCATTTCTTCTTAGTGCTTAACAAAATTGGAAACTGTCCAAAGTTTAGAGGAAGTCTTTCATACCACTGCTGCTGAACTCTGATAAATACGGAGCTGTGACAAGACAATCTGACTGAATCAAGAATGCAAAGTTTTAGGTCAATTCAGGGGGCTGGTTAACTCAGTCAGTTGAGCATAGCACTAACAACGCTAAGGTCGTGGGTTCGATTCCCGTTCGGTCCCCATGTGTTGCCTGATCTAGTCGAGAGGTGGCATCCCTGGCGGCAGGGAGGCTGGATTAAAATGATCTCTAATGTCCCTTCCAGCTTAGACCATTCTATGATTCTATGAATCCACTTTTAGGATGAGGGTTACTTTTCTGCCCCCTAAATTTTTCTTTTTTAGATTATGCTATTTCAGTGGAAAATTTAAAAGGGTAACGTGTATAGCATCGTATGTAGCAGGACAGCTAACTTTAGTGATGAGTCCTAATATACTCTCCATGTCCAAAATGTACCATCTTCCTTCTCAAATGGAAGTACTAATGAAAGCAATGCAGAACATATGTAAACATCACCTTCTACCAAAATTAACTCTCCTTCCTCCATCCTGGATGACAGTATTCATGCAGCTGAGACTTATTTCTACGGCACAAGCCTATCAATACCCCCAAGACCCCAATCTCTCTTGTTTTACAGAATAACACACTAATCAACTTGCTTCTGTCTCCTAGACAAATATACTTTTCTCCCGTATGGGTAAGTAATGGCTTTTAAAGTTTAACCTGAGGAAAGTTTTCACTTTGAACTGAAATCTTGCTCTATTTTAGTACATGCTCTTAGAGTTATCATCCTGGGCCAGATCCTCAGCTGCTCAAATTAGCATAACGTGATTACCTGTAATAGAACTGTGCTGACACATGCCGCAAAGGTTCCGGCCCCGAGTCTTTAGAAGGGTTCACAATGGTATTTAATAAGGATTTATAAATGGAGCTTCTTTGGCATTTAAACAAAGGAGAACGCGCCTTTGCAAGTAAGTACGTTAGACTTGGAACTCACAGTCCCTTGGCAGCTCAGATCATTAAAGCTCATTTAGTATTGGGCTCTCTGTAGATTTGACAAAAAAGGTACTGAAAGCAATTTATATCCCTAAGGACAAAAAAGGAGGTCAAGGAGTTTTCTGAACAATATGTACCATAAAGCCCCCAAAGAGCCATGAATTACACTTATGAAGTTAAATGTCATTGAAAAATGACTCGACCACAAAATCGACAAGAAAACCACCCTTAACTTAACCTAATTTGGCAATTTTACTTGTCTGCCCCCAAACCAAAGTGAATGAAACCTGACAAATATGGCACTTCATCTTGTGGGCAAATTTGTTAATAGAACAACAGTGTTTATGTTGCAAAAATTGTGCATCACAAATATTGATTTTGGTGCCACTTTCATTTCAGGTAAACTGTTTGAACAACATGACCGTGATGAATATCAGAAACAAAAAGCTAACGGGAATAAAAAAAAGGCTGACCCACTTGTGCTAATTCAATACCCTAGTTGGAAAATGGCAAATGAATCAACCTTTGCCATTCCTTTTGGAAGCTCCAATCAAGAGAGGAGATTTCATATATTAAATATAAGTACAGATATATTCATTAGTATTGTTCTACCATTGGAATAGTAGAATCTTAATACACACAAAAACTTTCAGAAAGATCAGGTGATTGCCTGCAACTGGGGAGAAATCCCTTCATATTATATCCTTTTTCCCGTAGTTCTTGAATTCATGTGAGAAATATGTGCGTAAGAAATTGAACTTAGAGTAGAAAAATGATGCTTGTTTCTTACGTATTTGTAAATTGATGTATCGACTTATTTATTGCCCAATGATGTATGCAAAAGGTTATTTTAACCTTTCTTGTCATGTTATTGGCCCCTTCCAAGTTTGCAGTCAATACTGCCTGCCTCTGTAATCCATTTATCTTTTTAAGAAAAAAAGCACCCTTTCAAGCACAGCGTCGACTAAATAATGTGTATCTTTTCACCTCACATAGTAATTCACCTCCCCAAAACTTTGTTGACTGACAACGTTTTGTAAGTGTTTCCAATTTTGAACAGTGTTAACGTTAACATCTTTGCAAAAAGATGCGCACTCGCTTGTTCTATAAAATTCTCTGGAGTTGGTGATGTGTTTGTTTTTCTGGCCGTTTCAAACACTGACTTTAGGATGAGGTGAATAAAGCACTACAAAACAAACTGTATATTTGTCTTTGAGCTGTGCTAGGGGATTCGGGATGTCTAGCCCAGATATACCACAGCCATTCTGGACAACTGAAAGGAGAGAGAGAATTCCATACAAGTAGCTGGAAATTACAATTTAGATGAGGGAAGAACTGCTTACCATTTAAAATTTACAGAACCAAACGAAAGAAAGATCATTTTAGTCCACCTCCTACAGTGCCTCTAATAGCACAAGCTATTTACACGATAACACAAAACATGATGAAATTCACATAACTTAAAAGTAAGCAACCAATTGCAGTTAGTACCAGAAAGAGAGTTTCTGCACTCGTGGGCAATAGACTGGATGTTGCAGAGAGTGCTAAGGACAGACTTTTCCATCTTTAATTTCAGTGAGAAATCCAGTTCTGACAAGGCATTTCAGCTAATTTTTGAATATTTCCTATTGTCATACATCAGTTCTAGCAGACAAAAAGGACATTACAGAATTTTCGAGATATAGCTTAAAACGTAACCCATTAAAAACAACGGAAAAACTCTACTGACTTCAATAGAGTTCTGGATTAGAGCTTTAATAACTAGTGTTCTGAAGCCTTCCTGGAAGGAGAAGACAGGAATGAACTGAACAGTTGCTGTGCTGGCAGTCCCACTAGTAAGGATCCTTGCTTTTTTGTTTGTTTGTTTTTAGCAGAATAAGTTCACTCAGACCAATGCAAGGTCTTGTCCTAGAAGCGATGACTGCAGTGCACACCCAAAGAATAAAACTCGTAGTGGTTTAGGTCCCCAAGTTTTCTCCCTTTGTTTTCTGATGGGAGAAACTGCTTTTTACTATAGAATCATAGAATGGCCTAGGCTGGAAGGGACCTTAGAGATCATTTAATCCAACCTCCCTGTCATGGGCAGGGACGCCACCTCTTGACTAGATCAGGCAACACGTGGGGACCGAGCAGGAATTAAACCCATGACCTTGGTGTTACCAGCATCATGCTCAACCAAGATAAAAATCAATACATGTGTTAGACAGCTCTGCATCCCACTCAGAATACTTCATAGGGATTCTTGAGTCTAAAACCATGCAGCTCCAGTCCTAGCCCTTTAGTCCTCAAACTACTTCTCCTTTAGAAGGATTAATAGACTCTGGGACATCATCGTAAAGATGCTTAAACTGCTATTGCTCTGAGGATGCACCAAAGTACACTGAACTGTCTATTTACCAGTCATCTGAGGAGTTAAACTCCCTTTTAAAACCACACTGATATGTTTCAGAAAGAAAAGCAGTGCAATTCATGTTGTGCATTCTAACAGAAAACGCTGTGAATAAACCCACTATCAGTCTTACTCTAGGACCACATTTTGCATTGGTTATTTCGTTAAATCTGCTCATTTTACGTACACAAGGCATTGGACACTTGCAACATGAGGAGAGTTTCTGCATTTCAAGGACAGTTATCACTTGTGTGCACCATCTACCTTTCTTTAATCCCCTATGATTGCAGCTAACAGGAGTAATTTGCCCCACATTAAGGCTGTAGGTAACATAGATACAGAAGTCTTTCAAATTTGCTTCATCAACTTCTGTTTTAATAGTGACTGATACATTTGCTTTGTGAGGAGTTGCAGCTATACAATTTTGCCTACCACTGCTCCTTTTAGCTCTGCATTTCACACATAAATTGTTCAATAAATATAATCCATAAGAAAAGATTTATCTCTGCTCTTCAACAAAGGAATTATTCAGGTTGAGTTGCGGCAGATATTCTTAATACAGCAAAACAATGTATGGAGAAGGTCAGAAGTTTTGTCTGAACTTTGATAGATCAGTAAAATCACAACGGACTACATTTTTACCCCTCTTTTTACAATAACCTGCTACAGCGATTCTATGTTTTAATTTTTTTTCCTACCCATTAAGTAATTCCCAAACCCAGAAAAGAAACTCACACCATAAAATGTCCTACCTTCTTCACAGTTTTCTCCTTTATAGCCAACAGAACAGACACAGTTCCCTTCGATGCAGGAACCATGACCTCCACATGAGGGATCGATACACTGGCTGGGGGGGAAAACACATTCTGGGCCTTTTCCGGTAGCACAAGCAAGTGCCTTTAGAGTACTGACCATTGCCACTGCATAGGACCGGGCAGGCAGCTGGAAAATTGAACAAAACAAAAAAAGCATACAGGGTCATGCACGTACTCTTGCAAAAGTGCACCAAAAATGCACTATCAAATACATATATTCAAATTTGTTTATTTACCGGGGGGAAAAACCCATCTAAGATAATTTGTAGTAGCTCAGTTCTTCATTTCACAAAGAAATAATTTGATTAGTATTTAACAAAGCACAGATGTGTTGGGCATTCTAGGAATGCAGCTACTATTCTTTACAGGCTACTGATGATGTTTGGGATGACTAACGAGGTAACACGAATCTGAGTTCCACATCATTCTGCTTTTTTCTACTAGGTAACACCCGATTTTCACAGACAGCAGAACACAAAACATTCAGTCCCCAGAACATTTTATTATATAGCATCTTTCTTCTTCCCTATCACTTTTTCAACGTAATGTCCCATAAACTTTTTAGGCCTTTTGACTTTTTTTTTTAGTTGTTTATTTTTCCCATGTAAGAATCCTGAACACAGGAATAACAAAACTTTCACCTACAACAAATGCACCTCGCCACCAATATCCCTGCTGA
>NW_009704284.1:73084-91047 GCF_000703405.1 Apaloderma vittatum
CAATATCCCAGAGAGAATGCTTTTACCCTGTGTGTACTGGCAAGAAAGCACCATTAACCCTTATCCCAGGTACATTCTGAAGCAAATATTCATTTATGCAAATGAAGGGAAGCCTGTGAATAATAAAGGTAGTCAGCAGGTCTTGAATGCCAGGAATCAGATGTCGTACATATGCAGAGCAATGGAAAGAAACAAACGGTTTATTAAAAGCTGGTTACACATAAATGTTACGCTGAGGTGTATTCACACTCCTATATGCCCACATCTCCCATACAAACATGGTAATCTGCAAATTTACATGTCTGCCAAAGACTGAATGGGTGGTCACCAGCCAGAGGAATGGAAAAAAACAACAGAAGGAGGACAGAAAAAATGAGAGCAATGAAGCGCATCTTTGAGAAAATGTACAACTTCTGCGCTCTTTTCGCTGATGCGGTTTGATAAAGACAGAAAAGTATTTCTCTGTCTTTTCACACTCCAAAGTAAATAGAAACTACCAGAGCTTTACAGCGCCCAAAAGCTACTATTAATCATTAAAAAGGTCCTAATGTCTACTTGCTTCTATTATCCTTTTAACCTGGATGATCAAGAAGAACCCAAGTAATTGATTTCCTAGAAAGAAATGTGTAATTGTCCAGTTATACAACTTCTCCACTATTCAGTCCTGTAACCCTTATTAATCTTAGCTGTCCCATTGATCTGCTGCAAAAAACACATTTCAGGATAAATCTTTTTTAAGAATTTTCTTGTTTGAACTGGGAGAAAATTGATCAGAAAAAAAGATACTCAGATTCGTAACCTGAGATGTTAGCTAAAATTTAGAGTGCAGAGAATTATTTCAATTAAGACTACAGATTGATCAGCCATGTCACATGTCTAACTTTTTAAAGTCTACTTCTTTATACAGTAGAATAATAACAATAACAGTAGGCTGAAGTTTTGGGTTGTTGTTTGGTGTTTTTTTTTTTGCTACCCCTCCTCTGTCTTAGGGGAATATTCTCTGTCCTTCGGTACCAACAGGACTCCATTCTACTTCTTCCCCCGAGTCCTCTCTTCCTATGAGTCTTGTTCAGTTTCTTTGCTTACTCCCTTTCAAAGTGAATACAAAAGCCTGAATAAAACACAATTTCCAGCAGGAACTTTCTGATTTCAGATGTGACATATATTCACAAGTGCTCTAATGCGTTCAGCGAAAAAGTTCATGGTAAAGTTCGACCGCTTGTGCTTTTCGAGTCTGGTTTCAGAATTGTTTACTTAACCAGCTGGACTGACTTAAAATACAGACAAATGGCCATTATGTCCAAATTGCACTGTAGGACAACCTCTTTTACACCTCTTTTGCCTGTCATCATCAAACACTCTTCTCACTGCCCAGATATTCTAACTGCTGCTACTGAAAGCCACAGGGGGGCCATTAAAGAAAGGGATCAAACTAGGACCACTTCCACTCTCCAGGTATGAAGACCTGGGGACACACAAAATTCCTTTGTCCACACCTCTCCATTTCACTGCAATTAAAAGTCCATTTTGGGCAGACAGCAATTCATTTTCCTGAATCACTTTAAGAAAGGTAATCACTTCGGTCCCTCTCTCTTTACTTGTCACGGTGTAGGGGATATGGAGGCGAGTGATCAGATGGCAACTTGTTGGGAAGACCTGGAGTAATTACAAGTGGCCAATTTCTTGGTGCCACCTTCCACACCTTGACACATTGTAAAGATGCTGTTCCCTTTATCTGGGTCTCATCTTAACACAAACCCAACCCTTTCTAGAACAAGGCACCTCTCAGCTCCTGTATGTGGTGGCTAAGCTTGCAGTCACTACTCTCATTCAGGCTCACCACAGAAGGAAGTAATATTATTAGATGCAAATCCTCTACATCCTTCCAAGCCATTGCAGAGACTCAGCGTTATTACTAATGGCTGCTCAATGTGGATTCTCCAGCTGCAGTGGGACATGGCAGCATACATGCCTATGAACCTCCTCACCGTGCTTCAAAGAAAGAAAAAGTCCCAGGAAAGCTAAAGTTGACTTAGAAGCTGGATACGAGTGAGGAACAGCTTGCTTGTGCTTTGTTGTTTTACAGGTAAACGTGGCACTTGACACCTGAAAGGACTTCTGTTCTGCAAACCTCTCCTCTGGAGTCAAAACTCAAAGACAAGTAACTCTATTCGAACAGCACAGCCCCTTGCAAAAGAGATTGAGCAGAAATAAATCCATTACTAAAATAATTAAAAAAACCCAAAACCAACAAGCAACTTTGATGTGACCACTCTAGACCTAGCTAGATACTCCTGTGCCACCCACCTGCTGCAAGGCTGCTTCTCTCCTCGCCTTGCCCCTAAGCCTCATTAAGCATGGGGCAACTGTGGTCCAGCTAAAAGGAAGGTCTATCTGTTATGTGGAACATGCCTATGGGAAGGCCATTCTTAGGTCCCACTTTTGATCTGAATTTGCAGGGTTCAACTTCTGGGACACCAAAGACTGGCATGGCAGAAGGAAGATTACCTGTCGGTGCTGGGTATTGGGCTAAAGAGCTCCCACGGCAGCTTTTCAGCATTCCCTTACTCCGCTATGGTGCTTCAGGAATTTAAGTAAAGCTAAAAGCCATGTCACAGCTTTTTATTCCTCTCTTCATGATCCTATCAGGTCAGAGGTCTTGCTATGGTTCATAAATCTATTCAGTCGTTGCAAAGCTTATATAAAAATTGAACAGTAATCCGCCTTCGGTGGCCTGCCACTGCACTGTGCACTGCCGAGGTGTTAGTGACACCAGAACTGACTCTGGACAAACGAGAGGATCTGTCGTTTAACCTTAGGGATCAAGTGAATGCAGTTAAGATTAAGACACTTGTAACCTAAAGCCACAAAGTTTAATCTACAACCCTCTTCTGCGGTCATTCTACACACTATATAACAGGAATATCACTTTGAGAATAAGAAAAATGAGAGTTCTTGGTCAAATTTTTGGCATTTCCAACACCGCCATGCCACTAAGATTGCAAGAGAAGCAGGCAAGCAGGAACGCAAGCAAGTGTAGGTTCTAAGAATCTGGCATGTCACTACTGTAATAAACAGCTCTGCATTACCGTTTCTTCTATGGGTTTATAGGCTGTCCTAAGTAAGAAACAGAGACAGAACCAAGCTGGTCTTCCGTAGAAAACCGAAGCAGGCAGTCTAAAAAGTGGTCTGCTACACTTATTTGCTAGACCAGCCCGCTGCAGGGCAAGACTCAAACCAGCCTGCTCTAATTTTGCATCCAGGTGGCTCCAATTAACATGCAAACAACTCTAGACTCGTCTGGAGTTCTGCTCATTTTCCTTACGTGAAGTGGATGGTGCCTACTCCAGGACTGCTACTGCTGAGAGACAACGCATTATTTCGCTAGTATATACAGAAGATGGATTACTGTTTATGATAGTCTAATCTGAAACCAATGTATGTGTTCCAGGTCAGCTCCAAACTGGAGCAGATACACAGCAGAGACCCTGGTCCAACGTCACCTACAACTGTGTCGTTCTAAATACCTAAAAAACATCATAGGGTCACGTGGTACTAGTGATTTACACTTTTTGGTATTTACTTTGGTGACACATATGTAACATTAGGTCTACAAATGTTAGTTTCTCTTCAATGGACAAATTGGATTAAAATGCAAGCAGGTGAAGATGTGTTTTGCTGATGCTGGAGCTGAATGCTACTCCAGTTGTACACCAAAGCCCTGAATAATTATAGATTCACTTCAAAAGCTACAACCAAGTTCTTGCCTACAGTCAGCTTTCTAAAGTGAAGTTATATCTACTTAGATATAAACAATCTTAATTTCCAGATTGCTTAAAATCCCCAAAACCAATAAAACCAAAGGAATTGCAAATATTTGCATTTTAGAAAAACAGCCCAGTTATTTAAGAAGCTAATTTCTGACAACCTGAATCCAAATGTTGGCTCTAGACTTCACATGAGTATTATTTTTAAAAAAACAATAATGAAACATAAAAATTATCACATCCCTTGTGACACCAAGTGTTTGCCCATAAGATATTTCTAAAAATTAGGAGACATTAAATATAAGTATTCTTATTTGTAGTTTAAAAATTGTTTTGACAACACTTTCCTTCAGATATTATGCTTAAACCTATTTTAATCAGTTTGGTGCACATTTCACTACTTGTCTACATGCCTGTTAAGTTTTAAGTGGAGTTTATTTCTGGATACAAAACTCTGAAATAACATCTGAGACCAACCTATGGTTTATGGTGTTTCAGTAGTTTATGCTATTTTCATGCTCCTTTCCTGATAAGAAGCTGCCCTACTCCTAGCAAACGTAGCCCCAAGAAAATCATTCCGGAATAGGAGATGGAATGAATCCAGGACCATTTTCTCTCATCTGTTCTTCACACCTCACAAACACAATACCAACACGGTCTGGAAGAATTGTGTTTGACTAGGCTGCCTGTGCTTCCGAGCTCACCAACTTCTGTCAGGCTGACATGTCCTTAAGAACCATGACAACCTGGAAGACCTAGAACATCTTTTGGGTTGCTCTAAGACCTTGCGCTCTTCCAAGCAGAAGTCATCTTGCAGGAATTCACCCAGGAGCAGAAGATTGAACAACTATAAATAACCTTTTCTGACATTACAGACCTTATTAGAAAACATGTGACGACAGAACATATAAATAAACTCAAATTATAATAAACTTGTGGGCATCAGGCCAGCATGAAGATGAAAAGGACAGCCCTTCATAGCAGTGATGCTCTGCAACCTAACCTGAGCTGCCTGCGCTCAAGCCTCACCCAGCTCCCTGGTCTAGCTCTGTCAAACCACACATTAATAAGGAAGAAAGATTCACTGAAGAATTTCTAGAAGGACAAAAAACCCATCAGGTGTGTCAGATCTTTGACATTCAGAAACCATTTGGGGAAAGCAGCACACGCTGACTTAAGCACTAAAGTATGGATGCTTTAATTAATCCAGGGTGATTTTAATTGCTTTAGTTAAGTGGGAATCGGGTTAAAAATGATGCAGAGCATGCTGGGGTGTGTTAAAAACATGACATATGAGTTGGATGAATCGATAAATTAAAAGCGCACAGATGTTTTAATTAAACCCAGGAAAGTTAACGAAGATCACTAGAGACTTTTAAGCCTATGATTAATTCAATTCATTTAAAATACCTGTAGAGATATGGGGATGCCTCCATTTTGGGAGTTATAGAAGTTCTCAATCAATAACTACTTAAGCTGTTCTACAAAAAAAATGGCAGGATTTTTATAGAAGTGACTGAACAGCATTAATTGCACAATGAATATTTGCATTCTTCTGAACACTCAGCAAACCTTTGCTTTCGCCAAAATTTATCAAAGGGTCATAGTTTTTCTCATTGCCTCCAGTGTGACCCTATCTGTCAAAAAGACATTTGCTGTTCCCTCCTCTACCATTCATCTCTTTCCAGTAGGCAACTGCTTTGCTTACAACTATTAAAAAAAAATAAAAATAAATCTATGTAGGAAATATGAATGTGTCTTCCCACACTATCTAGCAGGAATTTCCAGAACCACAACACAATTTTAAAGTAATTTCTTTGGGGTTGGTCACTTGGTACAAGAAAATCTTGCTTCATGAACAGACATTTGCAATACTTTTAATAACAAAGCAGTCTGTAAGAACAGAGAAATAAAAAAATAAACTAATGCCAGATACATTGGAACTATTTCAGTGGAGCATTGGAAGGGCTGAAGCCCCATTACTGAGAGTGTGAAGATCATAGAATCATAGAATGGCCTAGGCTGGAAGGGACCTTAGAGATCATTTTAATCCAGCCTCCCTGTCGCCAGCTGTCGACAAGATCAGGCAACACATGGAGATCGAGTGGGAATTGAACCCGCGACCTTGGCATTGTTAGCGCCATGCTCAACTGACTGAGCTAACCAGATGAGCTAAGACAGTCTAGCTAACCATCAACAAGTATCTAAGTCTTAGTTCTCTAAAGATACTGGAGTCCCCAGCTGGGAGAGGAAAAGGTTGTCTCACTGGAAAAGCCACAGCTGAACATAAAAAAGGTTTTCCAGTAGTATAAAATGAGCTACAAATTGGAGACAGAGAGAAAAGAGGACATTTGAGTTGAGGCAGACCCTGGGAAAGAACCAGCTAGCTGTGCCAGGAGTTGAGAATCTTGAGGACTTTCTCTCGTCAGTACATTCTGGACTCGACACCGCCAGCCTTTTTGTTCCCGCTCCACTACTGCGGAAGCTCTACAACTATCACTACCTATATTAAAGGGAAGATCGCAGTTCTTCATGCAGCACACTAAGATGATGTGCAACCAATCCAGTTAGGGTCCTCCCTTATCTACTACATCGTTAAAGAGCAGCACAGTTCAATTTCTTTTTCATATGCATCGATGCATTCAAGGAAATGGAAGTCACCCTGCACTGCTTCTGGTTTATCACAGGAGAACGTGACTGATCAGTTTGCCAGTTATTTTGTGCCTTTGAAAATAAAAGGGGGGAAAAAAAAAAGAGAAGGAAGACTTCTTGTTAACTCTCTGCATGATACACGGGATAGGAGGAAAATGTGGATGGTGGATACAAATGTCCCAAAAACATCTCTGTGGGAACTAGTAACACAGAATCAGAGCTGTGAAATTCCTGCTTTAGATACAAGCAGGGAAGTTGATACAAGAACATACAGAGATATAAATTTTACTTTCTACCAACAGATGGAAATAAACAGATGCTGAAATCAACTACTGACATAGACAAGCACATAGATCTTCATTTGTATGGCTTGATAACTCCATCGCTAGAAAAACCGAGGAGGAAGGCAGAACTAAACTGCTGCAGAGGTTTCAGTAGCTATCGCAGTGGACAGAGCCAGGGAGGAATTGGAGAGATGATGCTTCAAGCTCAGAAAAAGCATCAGTAAGGCTAAACGCCAAATACCAGTATTATCCTTCCAAATGTATGTTGTGATTCGTAACAGACACGTGCTAACAGTACGCATCTAGAAAAAGAAAAAGTGAAATTTCTTCAAATATTTTTGGTAAGATTTTACACCATTCCCAGTGAACAGTGTAAAAACTATTACTTCTCTGGTCATGGTTTAGCTCTGGCTCCACAAGACTCCACCTGTGCGCTGCAATATTCAGGGTATTTAAAACCCAGGCTGCTTCGGTCTCATTTTAGTTGCTATTTGCCTTATGAAATTTACTGTACAAGATTTAAATTATAACACAATTAATTGCACAATTCAATGTTAGCTGCAGATATTTAAACGTTTTTCTGCATTCGAATTACAAATGTTTTTGTCTGCTTGGGAAAGTGAAGGGAGATGACAGCTAACTGCATTTGATCTCATTCAGATAGGGTCTAAATATAGGAAGGGATCTAAATTACAGGTGCAAGACTAGATATAATGTAGATTAAAAAAGTCATGCATGCTGAAATCTGAAGCTGTGATTGTCATTCAGGCTGTTTCTGTTATTCAGGGATAGTAAATGTCTAAGGATCTCTTACCAGCTCTATTTCTATAACGTGATTTACAATACTACTTAATCATAGCTGCTTCAATGACATTTGCCCATCATCACAAGGCCTCCAAGATGATCCCAGCACAACTGCAAAGACAAACTCTTAGAACTTAATGAAATAAACAAATACCAGTACAAGCCTATGGAGAAAATGCAACCTAAAATCAAAATGCAGATTGCAACACAATTAAATAAGCAACCCTATTAAACACAAATTACTAAGTATGCATCACAGTGAGCACAGTTCATCTCAGCAGATTCTCAGCCACCAATGGAAGTATAATAAGATTGGAAGGAAGACTTTTTGGCTTGCCAGAAACGAAGCTGCACAATGGTTTGGGTCCTGCATGTCTCTGTATGCACATCTACCTCCCTGCTGCACTGGGAACCTTTTGAAATATTCTATTTATTGGAATCCCATTGAAACAGAAAATATTTGTGCAAATAGATGTGCTGTTGCTGCACATGTATACGAAAGGAAGAAAGACTGAGTGAAAAGGCAGCTGTAAGAGATCAAATGAACGTGTCCGGCTTTTTAAAGTATAAAAATATTACTACAATGCTGTTGAAGAAAAATCCATTAATAACATTCTACTGTGTTTCTGTGTGCTTTCCATCCTGGATATAAGCAAAGCAAACTTCCTTATCACACCAAGTCAATAAAACTCGGTTCCGCTTTGTAGGCTGCAGCTATAGTACTTCTGTCCTCAGTCTCTGAATTATGACAGGTTGGGTAACGAATGATCAGATGAAGATGCACTAGTGTTCACTGAAATGAGAGACTCATAATTCATTATGGGCCCATTTCTTTTTACCTATCGTGTTTTGTCCAGCAGTGGCATTAGAAACTTCTTTCAGTTATTTCCTTCCTCCTTGGTTACTGAATTCCTCTGCATTCCCCAGTTTTTTCTTACACCTTTTAGCTCTGACTTTGACATTTTCTCCTACAGAAATAAGTCTACATTCCTAGCTGCACCACTACTCTACAAATGTCTTTGGGAAAAGGAGTCATACATTAATTCAAGTTCATATGCTGCAACATGAATTTAGAAACTTATGAAAGGGCAATGCAATCCACAGGCACAAATTTGGCCGTATGCTTACTGTCAGTTTAATACAGAAAACAAATGCTAATTAAGTTGCTATACTAGATACAAGTATCGAGTATATTTAACAACATTAAATAAATATCTTAAATTTTTTAAAAGTGTTTTTGCTGCCCTGTAAAGGCACAACTATAACAAACAGAAGGCAGGACGTGCTTCTAAACAGGAGCATCCCCACTGGAAATTATTTTTCTGCAGATAAATTCCTCACGACCTTGAATTCAATGCTGGAACGAGCAGAAGCCAAAAAAGCTTTAAGAACAACGAGAAGTTCATATTTTGCTTGTTGAAATTTGTATTTTAAAAGTCTGTTTTCTCAAATATTCGCAATGTTATATAAAAGTAGCTCCCGTGTCCTGTCTCAACTTTGCAAGTATTGCCTTACAAAAAATGCAAAGGACACGCAGCACCAGTTCTAGCTCGGTGCAGGCTATGCAGCATCTGAGTCCTCTTACAACACTGCCCTGTTACGAAGATCACGTCTTGCAAACAGCAGCTAATCCTCATGTTTCATCTACAACATACTATAGGAACACGTACGTATTTCCAAAGACTAATGAAACGTTAGGATGCTAAATTACTTGTGTAGTAACACAAATATAACAAGATATCTGCTGTAGAGTTCTGGATTCCAGACTCTCAAGTCCCCTGTTTTCACCTCTAATCTCCAAGAGAGTTCAGAACTAGAAACTATGGTTCATGTATTCTATTCCTTGTCACGCTACTGACTGCATGCCTTTGGAGCCGTGACCACTAACCATCAGAATGAATTCAACCTGTGACACCTTCAGTTCTTGGCTCCAGTTTAAATTGCCAATTAGAAAGAGTCAGACGGGGGGGTTCTACGTTGGCTCTACTCATCTACCTGACACGGGATCAAACCTACTAGCTCATTTCAGGCAGGCAAGCTAGCAGCTGACAGGGGGCAATGACTTGTCAATCACTGTCAAAATAGGTTACATGTCCATTTATTTCTTCTGCAATTATTTTAGGCATAGCTGATGGCACAAAACTCTTTTCAGAATGTTCAGTGGTTCTGTAAAACTAAGAAAACTGAGGGCAGATGGGCAAACACTGCCCTGTACATCGAACTCATTGGAAGGAAAGTGAGGATGGAAAACGTCTGCTAATAAAATATGAGACTGGGAAAATGAGAAGACAGTTTATAACAAAGGCATTTTAAGGCACTGAGTCAGAGAGGTGGGAACTGCTAGATAGGAACATTGCCGAAGACAGCCTTGTCTGTTCAAGTACCAAAATGATGCTTCCACCCACTGTGAGAGATGTGAGTGACAAGCCAGGGCTGTGCTGCTGCTGCAGCGCATAAATCAGTTGGCACACATACACACGTAAACACACAAAACCCAGAAACAAACCCGCCCAGAAAGAGACACTAGGAGAGAACCTGAACATGCTGAATTTTGTCAACTGCAAGAAAGGATGTGAGATATGTGTGGGAGACGAGTCATGAATGCAGTATTTCCAAAGAAAAGCACACTTTTTCTAAACTTTTTTTTTTTTTGTGAGTGATGAGACATGCTATTACATAATGCTCACGAATAAAGTTATTTCTCTAATTTCTCTTTTCTCTCTATTCCACTACTCAGCCCTCCCCTGCATTCTTGCTCCATCACACTGGACAATAACATTTTGTTTGACCTGTCACTAAGGTTCATAATCTGGATCGTTATTTTTGACTCATCCATTTCCTCGCCTCACATTCAGGCTTTGACAAAGTCTTACAGATTCATTCTGCGTTGCATCTCTTTGTCAGAATTCTTGCCCTAACTTTCAGCAAATAAAATCTACTTCAAATAGGCAACTTTTTCTCCAGCGTTGAAGAACTCAGTCTGCTTCACTGATGTCTGTGTGCAATACTGCTGCAAAAACCATATTGTTAATCTGTTAATGTAACCTTCAGCTTTGTGGCTTTTCTTTCCCAGCCCAGTTTCAGGTCCTTTCTTCTTACCATATGGAACATGAACTTAATGCTCCAACTTTTTTTACAGACCCTGCCTCGCCGGAGACTGCTCACTGCTACAATTCTGACTTCAACCACTTTGTGACTTACAATGCTTTTGAAAGTCAAAATAGATCTTTTCTGAGCTCTTTTCCCATGGTCTGTCTCCTTCGGAGGCCCCATATGCCCTCCATTATCCGCACTGTTATCTACCTGCCCTACTATCCCTCTTTAAAATTGTCTTTTACCACAGTGTTCCCCAAAACTGACAGAGCAACTCACTGCTAGCGTGTTTTTTACACTATTACATTTTTTCCTTATATCCCCATACCTGTCAATTGTTTCCCATTCGTTTCCTTTTAACTTGTACTGACATGGTAAATTCTTGGAGGCAGGTGCTGGGTTTAGTTATTTGTTTTGCTTGTAAAGCACTAACCACAGCAAATTAGCTTTAACAAGTACTGTTGCTCATGACCGTCTCTTTGTAATGCCATAAAACTGGTGGTTTTCCTACACCACTGTTCCTCTCCTCTTCTCTGCCAAACCGATCCGCTTTGGGTTATCACGATCTTTAATCCAACCCAATTCACTTGCCTGATAGGTAATCTGCTACCACATAGATTTACGGTGAGCCACTTGAATAGTGCAAAACGCCCATTCCCCGGTCTGACTGCGCCACAGAAGACCCCAAGTCCTGCCTCACCATGGGTTCCGCCTCTTCCAGGCAAGGAGACAGGCTGCGTAATACCACCTCTCACCTTTTCCTTCAAAGTCCAGTGAGCTTCTGTCTGCTTGCACTGTTTTCAGTTCCTAAAATTTCTAGCCAAGTTATGCAGGCAGATATTCTTTATCTTAATCACACAGAGTGGAAATACTGACTCCTATATGTTAACACCATTCATCCACGCGGGCCACATGCTCTATCGCGATGAATAGACTACGGCACTCCAAAACTCATATATTCCCCAAAACTCATATATTCCCCACTCCCACAACTTCTTATGCCATGGGGCGCATTCTGGATGTGGCATTAAAAGAACAGTTTCAAGCAGAATGTTCAATGGACAAAACCCCATTACTTTATGCACTGTTGCCTCTGAATAACCTCAGATCACAAAGAGTCCCAAACAACTGAAATTTGAATTAAAATGAGAAAAAGCAAGAGCTGCTTCTTCTAGCAATTATACCTTACTTACCTAATAATTGGCAGTTTTTTACATTTACATATACAGAGATTAACAGTACACACATAATAAAGAAAATGGCAGTGGTAGGAACTCTTGGTGCTGGCAATCGTCAGAAACAGAAAATCCATTAGAATAAATTTAAAAAGAGATAGACTACACTTTACAGCTTAGTAACTATTTCAAACTAAATAGATGTTGCAAAAGAAATAAAAAGAAATTTAAAAAAACCTACCCTTCTTTTTATACTTATTAAAGTGGCGCCGTCCTTTGCCAGTAAGCCAAAAACAAACAGAATGAAAATAAAATAATGAAAAACCCACAGAAGGAGAACAGGAAAAGAAACGGCAAATAACATAAATCTGAATCATTAGAGTTCTTAAAATCAGATTAAAAAGTCAACTGTTCAAACATGGCACAAATTTCTGGTTTAAAAAATCCAAAAGCCTTCAATCCATTTAGATTATAATATCAAACACATTTCTCATTATATTGCATAATCAGCTAAAAGTATCTTCTCAATGGCAACATCATGGCGGCTGACACGACCTACTTGACTCAGTTCTTTTCCTTCTTTTCCAAACGAGACACCATCTCTTAACAGGCTACGCTCCTCATGTCAATGTAGAAACCCCATGTGATGGTACCTTGTTTCACCTTTTCAGATTAACTTAATTGTGTTTACGATGCAAATACTAGTATTTTAACAATGCAATATTAAAGGAGGCTCTGAGCACATTTGCAAAACAGCATATGACAGCATCTTTGGAAGCACTTCTTTAAAAGGAGTGGAAGAGTTGCATGCCCTTCAAGGATATTACAAGATGAAATGAAACTACAGCCAACTTCAAGGCACTTCAAGAAACCCACCTCATTGTAACACTGAACTCTACGAATGGTGAAAAGCAGGACACGATGAAGGATGCCTGGTGCGGATTTACCACAGAACTTGGCAGCTGCAAGACCAAACTATTATCTGATATTAACAGTGGGAACACTACGTAAGAAGGACATTCTTGATACAACTGGGTGGTTATGTCACAGAAGTTACAGAAAGATAGAGATGAACGTAAAAAAAGTGACAACACACCAAAATAACATAATCATAGCTGTGTGTCTGATTCTTTATTTGATCCTTGGCCACAGCACTGGTTCTTATCAAGAACTCCTACAGGTAACTGTGAACAGGGGGTTATTCACAATGCAGTTCAATTTATAGCAAATCTTCCACTGGCTTTAACTATGCACATTTTCTTTACCAGGCAGCATTCCACCCACTGAATCATCTTTTTATTTTCAGTCTTTCTTTTTCTTTAAATGCCATACTTTATCCACATGAGATTAAAGAATGTATCATTACCTTTTTTGTGTCTTAGATACAATTCTTAATTAGGTTAAATACCAAACAATTTCAGAGGGAATCTTGCCTGAGAAAGGATAAAGTAAACCAAGTGGTACTGGCTAAGGATAAGTTATTTCCAGAGATATGGGTGAGAAATAATCCCCCTGAGAATTTGGCAAGAGTGTTTGAGAGGGTGAAATTGCCTCCACTTCAGGGTTTGAAAGTGTATTTCAGCCTGGGGGTTAGGCCAAAAGTTCATCTCTTTCTAATAGTTTTCATGGTATTTTCCCGGAGTGAATGGATCTGAAGTCAAATCTGTGGTGTCTCTCATAGGTTTCCTTCATTTTCATCTTTCAGAACTACACAGATGGAGCAAAGTAATTGAAGGAGTACCTGCATACTGTCTGCAAATAGTTTGCAGATGACTTCTCTCAAGAGTCATTGCTTCTGATGCCCTCGGGATCAGCCCTGCAACAGGTGATTCACTGCTATAAAGGATCAGCTTCAGATCTGCCAAACTTGGGTTTCACCCAGTGTCAAGCTCTTTTTCAGAATCAAGTTCTAAAAGCTACCTGAGGAGCTTATTCACGTTTTCTCCACATCTAAGCCATGCCTGAAATTATTCTACAGTGGAGAACTGAGAAATTGAAAGATGTGTTGCAAGGGAAATAATTACTAAAAAAACAAATCAGAAGGGAAGAAAATTATTATTCCTCTATACTAGTGAGAGCTTACATATAAACTTAACATTACGGTAAACGTGTATTAAATGTGTTCATATATACAATATGCTAGAAAAGATTCAATTCTCTATGTCATTCTACTGTGTTTTACCATGCACACAAGCCCAATCTTGATTTCTGCCTTCGGAAATTGCTCTCACATATAAACAACAGTCAAGTAAGCAGAAAAATCTGTGGACATGAGAAGAGGTGTCCCAGTGCCCGGGGAACAGGCGAGGCACAGAGTCCTCACACCCTGACTCGGCTGCGCGCTTCGGGGTACGTCCCGTAGTAGAAAGATGCGCAGCTACGTGCTTGCGCGGAAACGCGGCAGTTCTGCCAACACACCCCTTTTGTCATTTTACTTCTATGTAGTTTTTCAGGCTGCTTTGTTCTTTAGAAATACCGTGATGTCTGACAAGAAAACGGCAAAAGACTTGAAAGAAGCTTCCAAGAAACCATTTGCGCTTTTGAGGGGAAAAGAGACAGCACAGAAAGGACAAAGCAGGAAGCAGAGGGAATGTACTGGGGGTAGAAATCTGACAGACACAGTTTGACAAGTACCCTCTGAGAAAGTATTCCTCTGACGTAGCCTGAACGAAGTCTTTTCCAGCGTTGACATGGAACACAGCGTCACACAGGGGTTCAGTACACAACGCAGGATTGTTCCACAATTCAAAATGCAAACGAGTTGATTTAATGGCCATGTATGGGTGAAGAGTGGCAGTGAAGTACACAGTCACCACACGCGTACCTTCACAGGTTAACACCACAGAAAAGCAGAGAGCTGCCAGCGTGTATTTATAGCACACGCTATCACACCGTTCACTCTGCAATATACAGATACCTCCTCTCTCTACTTGCCGAGTGCCTTAATTTCTCAGGTAGGCAAACGACATGCATGCTCTATTTGAAGCATTCTTTAAAATGAATAGGGCTAGCATTGAAATAACATCATTAGTTTCCCAGGGCCTTGTGGATCCTTTGTTTTCTTGTTTTCTTTTTTTTTTTTTTGGTACTGGGGCACCTTCAAGAGCCAAACAGGGAGACACAAAATGGAAATTTGGAAATTATTCACTCCACTACAGTTATAACAGCTATTCAAGGAGTAATTCATAGACATGCATGGGCGTGCTGGACGCCACCGTGCTCCATCAGCAGAAGAGGTGGGGTGCAACAAACTGTCCTCAGGACTGGGTCGGGAGTCTAAGAAGAAATGAGCACGTTTCTAAGGACATTGTCGGCATTTCAGAAAGCTTTCCAACCCCAGGCTTTCCTCCTTGAACACTAGTGTGCCTAAATCTCACACAAACTGAGAAGGAAGCAAACTGCAAAATGTTGTGACTGTGCTCAGGAACAACAGGGAATATCACCAAATCACTGAATTTACACAACATATGTGCTCCTAGCGGTATAAACAGAAGAGGTCCTTCTTTGTGAAGCTTTTCCCTACGACAGCTATCCCAAACTCTCAGTAAAAACTCAGCTCTGTTTAATTCCCTTGATGATAATCATGCATGTCTCAGTTTTAGTCGTTAAAATTTACAATTAACCCTTAAGAAAAGGTTGATAAAGTGCTACTTATTTTCCTAAAAATGGCAAACTTCCTTTGGTAAAAGAGTAATAACATATGCAAGAAAGATGCTATGTACTAGAAGTAACACTCAGCCAAGCCAAAATATACATTACATGCTATCAATGAAGACAATTAGTCTTCTGTTGCAGACAGTTAATCAGAAAGCATTGATGATAATTCATCCGCTTTTACAGAAAATAAATATTTTCTGCCATTTCTGCCTATTACCTTTGACACACAAAAAAGCTGTAGTTATGCAAGCTCATCAGCAATGTAGCAATGCTTCCATTTGATCATATTAAACTAAGAGATCTAAGAAAAAAAAAAGTGTATTGATCTATTGGAATCTAGCCTGGACACATGCTAACTAGCAGGCACTGTCAATCCATACATCACAAACACACACTGTGGTTATTTGTAAACATGGGGAAAACGATACCTTTAGCACAATCTGCTCCGTGAAATCCTGGGAAACAGTGGCAGACACCCGATACACACTCGCCATTCCCGTGACAATTACGTGGGCAGTCTTGCACCGAGTCTGAAATATAAGCATCACAGGCACATTAGTAGGTTCCTATTTAGGCTACAAATCCTCCGCTTAAGTTTTCTTCAGCATATTTCGTCTTTCACGCTTCGAAGACCAACCCCTAATAGCATTAACACCGTGAAGTTCAAGTGAAGAAGGAAGGCACCAAGTTTTGTAACAGCATGAGTAATTGTAGAGATGCAGCGACACACTGAGCTCGCCCATTCAGTCTCTGAGCACCATTAGAAGTCGAGGTCTTCTGGCAGTGCCCAAGCCCTCATCTGTTCCAACAGGTAGACAGGACTGCCTCTGAAGACCTCTACAGCTATGTCTGAACTCATACTATGCAGGAAACACAACGCTTCATGCGGAAAATCGACAATCTCCCATTTGCAATCAGACTTTGGTCTTAAACAACCACTCTTCACGTGAAACTGATTATCCCAAGGAGTCTATCTTCTTTTCCTTCTAGAGACATTTAAAGCCTCATTAATTAAGCTGACAAATAGCTGTTGAACATGACAAAAAGGAGCTCTTTTGCTCTGGCAAATTCTCTTTATCTTACAAAAAAATGAATAAAAATGGTGCAAGCAGCTATGTAAGAGGATGAAGAAGAGGTCTGTAAAAACAGAAGACAAGGTTTAACACAAAAGTTCCAGTGACTGAAGCGTTGATGACTTCAGTAGTCTGAGACGAGTAAGCATCAGCCTGATAATAACATTTCAGCTGTACCGAAATACTTATTTTCCACATTTTCTGCTACTATTTGGATAATATATACACTAGTTCGCATAATAACAACCTAGAAATAAAATTCCAATCTTGACTTGAATTCTTAAAATAACTTCCATTTGAAAGCTGCTGGATTTCGGTGGAACATATTTTCAACACAGAATTATCGGAATGAAAATCTAATTGCAATGTTGTTACTCTTTATATTATGCCCTGTTGTGGTGGGACCTGTGGTCCCAAACTAAATGGCTCTGTCAGTCCCAGACACCAAGCAGACAGCAGCTGTACGACACAGAAAATTAAGTCTGGATGTGGAACTAGCAGAACCATACTGAGTATTCTTCTTTCAAGTAAAACTGAAAAGAGGAAAAAGATTAGAGGAAAACTTTAAATCTAATTTCACAGTTGCAGGTCATTAGCTTGACCTCTTGAAATGATTCATGCAAACAATGAACAGAAAAATTGAAACCTAATGCTCAAAGATATCAATTTGTCTCATGAAGAAGCCTGTCTATAGATTTATTCGTTATTTTACCTCATGGCACACAAAAGCATTTTCTATGTATTTAAAACAATGGTAAATTTAGTATTGTTGGGGAGTTAACATGATTTCTGTTATTCTTTCTCCTGTTCCACATCACAGAAGCTTTCAGCTGTCTCCGATCTCTTGATGATGAGATGTCTGATATTAGGTGTGTGTCAAAGAACCTCTGAACTGGATGAAACACTATACTTTTCTCTACATTTCGGTCCAATTACTACTATTGCTCTATCAAGTAGCCTAACCGACTATTACACTTCTGATGCTCTCGAAGGCTCTAGCCTAGACTAGGCAACTCTTTTAAGGACAGCTTATCATAGCTGAAGGTTTTCTAAGAACAATTGGGGCATAACAAGATATAAGCACAGATGTTCCTTATATTTTTGAAGGAGCAGAAGCGGTCTTCTATGGCAAATATCTACCTATATATATATATATATATATCAGCACACATAGCACCTAGTAACTCTTAGAAAGCCACATACAAACTATGGAAGACAAATATTTTTTTCATGTTGATTAACCAAAAGAACTGTATTCATATTTAATGACACAGTATTGGCTAACCTCCTACACTCTTTGGGATCTATGCCAAAAAAATGAATGTTATGCTAATGTAAGAAGAAAAAAACCTAAGCTTCATATCATTAATCAGGCAAGACCAGATAAGATCTCCAACTACTTGTCATCAAGCTTAAAAACTCACTTGGACTTTTTGCAGTTCCTCTTTCCTTAAACCT
>NW_009704284.1:91078-109973 GCF_000703405.1 Apaloderma vittatum
ACTTACAGATTTATACAATACAGTGCCATTTAACACTTCACCAGCCAGGACAGAATACTATGTAGACTACGCCACTGTGACAAGATATCCAGTTCATAAAGTGCTTCGAAGTTCAACAAATCTTCTGATAAAGCTTGGAGAATTTAGACTTGGCTTGCTTTTCAACTAAACGCAACCCAATTCTTCTACCAAAACTCTGGGCTTCTCGGATCCCACTCTAGACGTTCTTCTGCTCTCAATTCTACTGTGTTGAGATGACCCAGTATTAAGCAATTAGTAAGCTGTAAACCAGCAAAGGACTAATTAACCGACTCAATCTCTGAGGTGTCTGTTTCCTGCACTGTCTTCCTATGAAGAAATCAGCTCTTCTGCTGGATACTATTCCACCTGAGTTTAAAGAAGCTTCTCCAGAGAAGCAGATAGGTATAAAAATGACAGAGCTCAGGAGAGGAATGTTAACTGGGGAATGCTTCAATCTCAGACTTTCCTGATCCTTGTTTTCCAGAACTAAGCTCAAGATCTATGGGAACACTAAAATCTTTTAGGAGAAATGAGCAACTAAAATCAGCACCCCAACCCGACAGAGTAGCATTGAGAAAAAACCACGCCGAGCAGAACAGAAGGATAAGCAGGCCACATACTGAAGACTGCAAGAACGTATTATGACTTTACGTAAGGGAAGGCATAAACACAGAGGAAAGATGCAGAATGTGTGGAGATACCTACCCAAAATAACCGTGCTGAAAGAGACCAGTTCTTTGTCCTTGCCATCGTTGTAAAATGCCAGGTGCCACAAACCCACATCTAAGTACTGGACAAACACAGCTTCATTCTGAACAAGGGTCTGAATACTTCGACGTTCCCGTGGGGACTCCACCACACTCCATTTCTCTTTCCCATCCAAGCGTTCCATGAAATCATACTGCAGGGTAAAAAACAGGAAGAAAAAAAAAGAAAAGAAAACAAAAAAAAACACGGACAAACAAAACCCCAAACAAACAGACCTGAATACAAGACAATATTTCAGCTCAAAATCTGACAGTATATTTTCTCTTCTACCTTGTCATAAAATGGTATTTCTGGAAGATATGTCAAGATAAAACTAATATTTGGCCACGGAATACACAGAGATTCTGTGAGTCTTATCCTTTCTTAAGGAAATCCATAGAATTACATATCATTACCCTGCACAGGTGATCAAAAAATGCACAAATGGTATTTCTTGACAGGCTGGGTTTTGGGAAAGAAGTTGAAATCAATGATTTGATGTCAAGCTCCTACAAAGCTTTCAAAACTAAAAATCTTCAATATATGAGAGACACACCCTTTTCCAAGCAATAATAAATAATAAATTCTTGTTGCAAGAGGAACAGAAGTCTCAGATGAAGCTCCAGACATATAATCGAATGGAAGCCCCCAAACGTGAGAATGAACAGAACAGCACGAACAGGAAATGTGTTTGTCTAATGCCAGGTAACTCAGCACCTGATAAAAATACACTGTACAAGTTCTACATCACGGAGTGAGAGTTGCTTACCTGAGTTTGTATGTGGAACAATCACGGTCAAGTAGAATACAAAGACCAGAGGAAGCATGGAAAGGAATAACACAAATCAAGTGGTTGAAGGAACTGAACTTTTATTAAGGAAAACTGAGAATTTCTGGCTGGCTGGTTTCCAAGTAAGGTAGAACATTACATTAATCTTTGGAAAAGGGATCAAGTAGAGCAAGTGATTATTTAGAGTATAAGAGGGATGGCACCATTAATGGCATGAAACTAAAAAAAGAAAGAAAGAAATTTAAGATGAATGTCAGATAAGCTTCCCATCTATTAAGCTCAGTAATAGCCTCCCAATGGAGATGCCACTGCATCACACAATTAAACAGGACTGGAAGAAATATTGGTTAATCTACAACAGGGAATAACTCTGCATAACAAAGCAGCTGAACTGGCTGTCCTAATAGGCTTTTTTTTCTGTCTTTAGTGTCTGTGATTCTGGAGCTCTCGAGTTGGTGCTATGCTCAACTTACCACCTCTCACAGTCCCTATCTAAGGGAAGCCCTTAAGAAACAACAAAACCAATATATCTACCCTTTTGATGGTTGTATAACAAGCCCCCTATGAAAGCATATCTTGTTTTAGACACATTTATCTCCGTAGGAGTAGATAGAGATAGATAGACATGTCTAAAGAAAGATGCATGTGTTCAATAAAATACAGTATTAGTATGTGCTTGCTTGCCAGTAGTTTCATTGCATTTCCCTCCATTATCTCTAGCACACAGGCTGTGCTTGCAACAGCTATGAGAAAACATCCACTTTCACTTGCTTTCAATGTAAACAGAAAACTAATCTTGCATCCTAAACAGGCTAAACATCCACAAAGGGCCATCTTGTACACAGTGTTCCACTCATTAACAGTGGATAATACGCAACACGTAATAAAATAATGAAGATTCTCCCTTCTAGCAGAACAGAGAGATAAATTAACACCTCAGTGCCACACCTTTACAAACCAGATGCATGAAGGCTGACCTTTCTATATGAAATTTTACATCAGTTCTATATGAGCAATAGAGTCCTTGATGCACTTAGCCTTACAACAGCGGGAAAAGTAGGGATGCACTTGCACCTTCCTGTTAAACATGCAGAACTGACACTGATATGCAACCACAAAGAAAATCCATGGCAGGGTAGGAGTTTGAGCCCAGGTCTACAGATGTTGAAAGCTACTGTCACAGTAGGTGCATTATCTACTCTTTCCTGTGCCTTTAATCGTGAGAAAGAGTAGGAGCAGTGAAATAAGAAGTTTCACTGAACTGCTAATATCAGATTGCCATCCACTGGAGCCTTGTCTTCACGCAAGATTTTTGCAGGAGAAGGTAAATTAGGTAACTTAGTACACTTAAGCTGACACCCTCTAGAGATTTAGAGAATTCTGGCATATCACTAACTTTCAGAGATGTCAGACACACATATATCTCTCTCTAAAACCAATGACATTTGGAAATATTGCTAAAACCTATCGTCTAACAGTCAGAGGTTAAGGACAGACTCATCACCTCTGTGGGAAATGTTATTACTCGGGCAACATCCTGGGAAAAAGAAATCTTGCTCTTCAGAACAATTGTTCACAAAGGGTCAACTAAGGAAGTAGCAATAAAAGCTGACATTTCTCACTGGCATCATGCTGTTCGTCTCTGCTTGTGCTGGCAGGTTCCTCTGCCTCCCCTCTGTTTGATGCTGATTCTACCTCATATAGCAGAGAAGGCTCAGCAGTTGGCAAGATCGAAGGGGAAGAGTATTCAGGCTGAAACTGCCTGAAGTAGTTTTAGCTGCAGATCTCTCTTCACAATGCTGGGGTGTGACCTAGTGAGAGCAGGTCCCTTGGCACGACTCCCCCTAAGGCTACAAATTTCACTTTGGTAAAGCCAAGTCTGGTATTGCCCCTATTTAATCAAAGTACAAGGAGCTATTTCATGCTTAGGCAAAACCAAAATGAGAAAGGTGAAGTATTGGTGCAAACTGACAGAATATAACAAAACATTTTTATCCCTCTTCGGAGTCGTCAGGACTGAGGAAAAAGAAGGAAGGTAACGTACCTGCTGGGGGTTTCTTGGGTGTACAACTCTTAAGGGGTCAGCAAGTACAAGGTATTTGTACCCCAAAATCTGAAATTCCTGACTGAAGGGTCACTGAGATGGTATTGGAAATTCATAACTGGGTGAGATTTCTTCACATGGTTGGCTGAATCATCTGTTGATTCTCTGATTTACCACACATGCATAATTAAATACTTTCACGTAACATTGTGCTGAAGACATCCCACTTGCTTTAAAGCTACTTATTGACAAATAACGTGTAGCTTAAAAGACCCATCTAGGAAAAGAATGAAAGTACTTTCATGATCATTAAGAAGAAACTGCAGAATTTATAATCTAATACAACTGCTAAGGAAAAGACAACTAAATCACATGAATTAGGGAATGGATATGTCAAACCAAACTGAGCTCTGTAGTTATACGGAGCTTTCATTGTCTTTTTTCTTTTTCTCTTTTATTTTTTTTATGGTCCTTTATATTTCATGGCTTCATACTGAAAGTCACACAAAAATGGCAAAAACTGCTCAGAAACAAAATGCACCAGAAATCCCAAATGACTGCATTTCAGAGTTCAATTTTGCAGAGGGGAATACTTACTATGATTAAAGCTCCGTATAAGCAAACGACTTCTCAGCCTACTTCTCTAAACAAAACCCAAATTCAACTGCTCAGCGAGCTTGTTTATTTTTACTACACAGCATACTAAAAATCTACTGCATGCTTTTATTTACAGACCTAAATCTCACACTAAGTTCTTTCTGGGCAATTTGTTTTTATAATGTCTCCATTCAGTGCTTTCCAGCCACCGACGCATTTCATTCGTAGGCTAATAGGAACTTTCTTTTTCTAATCACCACGGGGAGTCAGCGAAACAGTTTTGGAGCTTTAACGTATATGGCAGTGACTACCCTGCACGATGCCATCCACAGCACAGATCCACTGAGCCCAGTTGTGTACAGGGGGAGTTGCTCCCTGGGAGACCACAGGCAAAGCAGAGAGCTTGCAGGGGCCAAGACTGGAAATACAAAGAGCCCGCACAATCTTTGGGGTTCTTCCTAGATTTGAAACTATTTGCATGTCCCTCCCCAATAGTATTTTTAAATTGGGAACTGAAAAGAAAGAGCTCTTGCCTTAATAACAGATGCATATTAAAACAGAGGGGGGGAAAAACCAAACAAACAAGAAAAAAAAGAGAAAAAACCCCACGTTTGGCATTGTGGCTAGCATTTGTCTTTATGCCAAAGCCCTGGAAGACCTAAGCAGCCAAGAAAACACATGCCAGGGAAACTTGTTTGCAAAGCACTTTAAAATTAGTTCTTCATAAAATCCAGTTGGTAATTATTCATTAAAATACACCCATGAAACATCTGATACCCGCAGCGACAGCCAGCCGATTTGTTTCGACGTTCGAATGTGGAACAACACGAGCCGTACGATGCCGCGCAGCTTTCAAAATTCACAGCACAGTTGCCACCAGACAACTTTAAGGTGGCCAGAGCACCTAAATGTGTTTGAACAGTGGCTAAAAACCAAGGTAACACCGAAGCTCCCCAACTATTCGAGCTGTTTCAGATAAAGCCATTTCCTGTTGTAAATGAAAACAGGTTTCATTGTGATGTGAAAAATTTCTAAGTACAAAATACTCTGCTGGAAATGAAAACAGTGCGGCTCCATGCACTGCCTTCTCCAGACATCACGGCGATGTTTCCATAAGGTTACCTCATTTCATGCGTCATTTGGAAAGTCCTACCAGTGTGTAGCAACATCCTAATTGCTGTAATCTCTGTAGAGTCACTTCATGCATTATTTGACATTTAGAGTTCATTTTAGATACATTATCAATTTTATTAATAGGACTTTCTTCTAACTAATGCCCTATTGATCATTCAAGCCTGCAATGTGCATTTTGTTATTTCCACCTAGTACTACACAGGTTGGAAGAATCTGTCTTGAAAGCAATGTGCTCCTGCTTGCCACTCCAAAGTGTGTTTTTACCTCTTCTCTAGGGCTCCGCTCCCGGCGCACACGGCACAAGAGGCTGCTTCTAGACACGTTTACAGCTGGATCAGTTTGACTGACTAAACCAGGCATTTGGAATATTTGCTAAACAGTAATAGTGAGAAGGTTAAATCTCAGCAGGGCTCTCAGACAGGAACTGCATCTTGTTGTCTCAGGTTAATCATGTACCTAATTTGCTGATTATTGACTTGCTCCCACAAAGGATTTTACTTGGCTTGACATATCAGCACTGATTAGTGATGAACTGTCAAGTGTAGTTGTTCACTGCTTTACAGCTCATGTCCCTAACCTGCAGATGCAGGGATTTTAAATTTCAATTTGAAAATATTGTCTGGCATCAACTTCAGACTATTTTCATTAATACAAAACCATTCTGCTCCTTTCTGTCAGAACAAGTCTTCTTTTCACTAACTCAGGTCTGCAACAGCTTGTCTTTCTCTTTTTCTAAAATTATTTCTCTTGGTAGCAGCTTGGCTGAATTTTGATTGCTGGGCAAAAATGCCAAGCAATCTTCTGCTGTACCACCCTGTTGACAAGCACCAGGACCCTGCATGAATATGGGAAAGTAATTCTGCAGATTATACTGGTGGATTTCATTAACTCCAGTTATGGAAAAGGGGTGGAATTGCTTCCCCTAAAGACTAGCAAACAGGTTCCCTGAGGAAGAATTCATCTCACTAGGAAACACAGTTGGTACTTCCCATTATTTAATTTAACAGAAAGGTCACAAAAAAAAAATTATAACCTATCCACATAAGGTGGAGTGAAAGAAAGAAAAGAAACTTTGCCTGACTGTAGCCCTCTCTCAGATGAGAACTTCTTAATGAAACCTAGAAAAATACATTTGATCACAACGCAATGGAAATTAAAGTTCAGCTTGAATAAAAAAAATAATTTTATCCTACCAGTTGCATCTAAATGATATCATGTAAAAGATACCAGACTACACTCATCATATCTTGGTCCAACGATTGCCATTAACTTGTATTTACAGCAAACCTTGATGATTGCTTAGGAGCTTTGGTTGCCCTAAGTCATTTTCACATTATGATTCACACTTTTGTTTGTTTTCCTCAACTAAACTGCTGTTTTTTCATGCTAGAATGACAGGGGAAGCGAGCGCCAAAATTCTGAATTAAATGAGACAGGCTCAATGAATTATGCCACTACCTCATTGCAACAGTCAAAGATCCATAGACATAACTTTGCCCTCAAGACAATATATTCGAGCATTGCGGCCCAAATCAAAACATTTTTAAGAAAAGCTTTGGAACATATTCTTTGTGAATATCTTGTGCTGCACGGATGCCTGGCAATGGCTGAGAACTAGTCAACAGACCTCTACAGCTTTCCCAGTTCTATCCGGTCTTTGTATGGAACTCCAGGATGCCGTATGCTAATCTCCAGCCATGTGAAAGGCTGACTGCTTGCCCTCTCTTCTTTGGGTTGTGGGCTGCTGATCTTGATTTCTTAACAGTCAGATATATCGATTCAATAACTCACAGAACATTTTAAAACAGCACACTACAGCAAGTTGAAGGAGCTGGGATAGTCGAAGCTCCTTGCTCACAGATTCTTAGAAGTAGAGGTCATAAACCCATATAAACCCCTCCTTCCCTCCCAAGCCTACTTAAAGATTTTGGTTCTTGATTCAGACTACAGGCAAGAATAAACACCAAGGAACAAGAGGCAATGCAGAATAATTCTATGAATTTTCCTTGCATTGGGAAGCAGATCCAAAATTCAGTAAGTGTATTTTTCCCCAGAAAATTAACCTGTTCACTGTTTGTACCATGAGTTCGTGCATGTACACGGACGCAGTTCACTTGGGGTTGGCATCTCCTTGCAGGCAATATGAAAATACCTTCCCTATATGGCAATATGTAGCAATGGAATTATGCTAAAGCTTCTGGCCTTTTAGCATAGCTCATGCATTGCAACCATTTATATAATTGCTGTTTGCTTTGCCAAATGAAGAAAAAAAACGTAGTAGCAGCTCTTTGTAAATCAGGATAGGGCATCTAGAAATGTTAAATCAGGCTTTCTCAAAAGGGATCGCGGAGTTCTATATCTGCTTTTTTGGGAAACATACACTAAATAAAGCATTTTACGTTCAGGTGATAATTTCTGAAGAAAGAACCACATTTTAGCAGCAAGGATATGCATGAAGGAAGAGGTCCTTTCCAAAAGTTGGCTGCTATTTCTGCTTCCCTTGCTCTCTAAAGAACAGAGGCTCTTTCCATTTTGTATGTGTAACTGCAAATATATTATTTCTCATTACAGTTCTAATCTAAGTAAATGGGAATCCTTCCCTTCACACTAACGATTTTTCAACATAATGTAAGTTTCTCTCTGTAACAGAAAATATAGCTATAGCTTCTCACAGCAAAGAAATTCAAACATCCACTGCACAATCTAGAAGAAAAAGATACCATATTTTGGTGCCACCAACTTTATAACCATCTTTACCTATAGCCCTCAGCATTGTACTACAGGGTCACTGTAAAAATGAAGTGTTACTGAGTTTTCATCTTTGAGGCTGGTTAGAAACCAAGAAGAATTAGCTTTTCCAACTGCAAGACTTGCCCCTGAGCCAGATAAATACTACTAAAAGTAAAAAGCTCTCAAACACCTGGCCACTGCATTATTATGACAGGCCAAAGCCTGCTGCGTACCCCAGTGATGCCATTCCTACAGCCTGTGGAGATTAAAACTTCTACGAAGACAGAAAATTACATGTTAACACATCTCCCTTTGCATGCGCTCCAGCTGTATGCGGTGCTTTGATACTCTGAGTTTGACCAAGACCACGCATCATTTTTGACCGGTGTATAACCGGATAGGTTTATCCCAATTGGTTCCAAGATTTTGTCAGAGATTTAAAACCTTGAATGCTAAACTGCAAGTTAAAAACCTGAATGGCAACAACATCATTGATTACTTCTTTTATCAGTGTACCGTTGAGGTACATAATAACTTTGAAATGCTAATATCAGAGTGCTCCCTCAAATATCACATGCTAAGCAGTTACCAGGAATCTCGAAAGTTGACCTCCAAAAGCTCCAACATAAATCTAACACAGATGATCCAAACCTTTGCGTGTTGACATCAAAAGCCAGAAAATACATTGACAAAGTACCTGGGCATGTGATGGTGGAAGTCCTCTTCTTATATAAACACCAAAAAGAGCATCCTTCCCTAAGGATATGTTGAACTTCAGGAACTGTGGCTGGCTGATATGGATCTGAGATCGCCAAAACACTCCCGGGGGCACTTCCTGGGTGACCCTGCGCCCCACTTCTGTTTCTCCGCTATCTATGCTGCTATTCCTAGTGACCCATGGTCCTGTAAAACAAAAGCAAACATAAATTGGGATAACTGCTTTTAATATAGGTATTTTTATTCATTTAAGATGAACATCTGCGGGAATGCCACCTTTTAAATATAACTGTAACCTTTTTTTCCTGTTCTGATGCAATCTGCCCGTTGTTTCAATCAGAATGTAAGAATTCAGTCCCTATATTTGAAGCTTCTGCAATCTTCTAATCCCTCCAACCCTTAAGCATGTATGAACCTCCTTGTGCTCTTTTCACTTGCATCCTGTACGCAACCAGCGTACAAAAAAAAGTTAGCAGAAAGGTGAACTGAAGGGGTAATTTTATCTACTAAATGAACTGGTTACAAATTTTTAGTGTCATTGTTTTCTACAGTAAAGGAGTCCAATAAACTCTGGATGGTAGTGATATTTTAGATACGACCTGAGAGTATTTGTTCAAAACTCAATGCTTTTTTTTTCATGAGTTCATGCTATTTTCTGTAAACAGCAAGTTACTTTTGAAATACATTCCAGAAATTTAGGAATGTAACAGGATGGCACAGACTGACATATAATTCCAGCAGGAAACTACCTAACAGCCTTTCTGTCTTGACTATTTTTAATTGAGAGCACTGCAATAGCACGGCTTCAACTGTAGATTCCGAATTATCTATGTTAGCAGCACTTACACTTGTACATAATGAAACAGATATTATGTTGGCAGCGTTTTGAAATGGTAAAAGAACGCTCTGAATCCCAACTGCCATGCAGTTTTTGGCAACTTGCTTGTTTTTTAATTTTCTGTGTTAATAGGTCTAACAACATTAGAGCACTAAGGAAAAAAAAGCAAGCAGAAGAAGCTGCAAAGAAAGGGAAAATGGTTGAGAATGTCAAGCAACGTGCCTTCAGAGCTGCCCAAGAACACAGATATCAAGCAGGCCATGTTTCTTGAAAGCTATATGACTTCATTTCTAGTGGATTACTGCAGCAGAGGATATTTCAAAGTTCCTACCTCGATGAAGTCAGGCACCATCTCACTAGAATTCAAATTGGTCCTTACCCGCATGGACAGTAAAACCAGGTGCAGAGCATACAAAATTACCTGTTGAACGCTAGACTGGAATCCCTGGCAGAGCGGGGAAGTCAGTGTAAGACCGAGGGCTCCTTCACCTCCTTTGATTACAGTGCTACACTTCACCATTCCAAGTTACGGGAATAAAGGAGGATGGGTTTTTTCAACATTCTTCTGTAAGTTATTTCTTTGGAAGCAGACTGTGCATACTTAAATGGACTTAAGTCCACTTAAGTGGACTCCACGACACACCCTAAAGAATCTTGCTCTTTGGGATGAGCATATCCACAGTCAAACGGTCAAAGAAAAAGCTATTTGCAGGAAGTATTACAGCAGGCATTATTATTATGATAAAAGCTGGTTAAGTAATAAAGGCAGGAAGATTAGCAGACCAGTGTCTCTTGCACTGTCCATGGACTCCTTATGCGCAATGAATTATTTGCATTATGTATTTTTTTAGTTTGGTTTATTTCATATCTACAAAGATGCTCCACTCCAAGGAAGCTAGTGCAAACCTCTGGCATAAAGAACACTGAAGGCAGTAAGTGTAAACTATTTCTGAAATCCACATACAAAATGGCTGGGAATCTGGAGCTTAGATCTGTTTGAAATCATCATCCTCCCTCCACACTGGAATCTGCTTCTCATTTAGTTTCTTTTTAAGCAATGAGCCTAGAGACATGATGCAGGTTCCTGACACTGAAATGATTCAGTTCAGTTTGGCGTCATCTTTGGAAGCATCTCCCCACAGATGCTCTTTTTTCCTCTACAGCATAAATGACTTGGTTTCTAGTTGTCCAAACCACTCCTTCTGGAACATTTCAGTGTCTCAGGAAAATCTCTGTGGGAAGAGAACTGTGATAGCTGCAGGGGTTCAACACAGCAGAGGATTTTAAGAGCAGGTTAGATGAGCAACTATCACAACTGATCAAGATACACTTAACCTACAACAAAGAATGGAACAGAGGGGATGAATCTCTTATTTTAAAGTCTTTATTTTTGCAGTATGACACGTCTCTGCTCTATATCCAGCCTATGCCACATCTGTGAGAAACAGCTGCTGCCTCACCTCCGGCTCACTGAAAGGAATTCTTATTTTTCTTTTTAAGAATTTAATACATAACATCCTGGTTTTGTGGCTCTACATTACAATGCTGAAATAATGCAGAAATGCTTGAAATTGTACTAGAATACAAGTTTAACTAACACCTCATAAAGTTTTAAGTCCAGCAAGCTATCAGAGCTCTAAAGATTGTGCCTTACTGAATCAGACTCTCTTCCCACTAAGTTACTCTCATTGGTTTGAACACAAAAACTAGTGAGAGCATCTTGGTTCCAACTCCTTGACTTGATGCAGCCAGTGCACCTGAACTGGTCATGACCTTGATGTTCTCAGGTGACTACCTGGTAAACAGAAATATCGACAGCGACCTATTAAAAAAACTCTCACCTTAAAGACCAGGAATGCAGGGCAGTCACATAAAAATACTAGGCTTCTCAACGTTGGCCTCTTCACGTTCCTTCCTCCCCAAGTTGGAAATACAGAAATTAAATGTAAGGTAGATATGACCACCACATATTTTTTCTTAGTTAGTAGGCTTACATTTATTTTTTTTAAATCTCAAAAGCAGAACATCATCCTAGCTTTTTTATTTGCAATGCCTTTTCCTGCACTAGCAGCTTCACTTATAAACTCTGTCTCCAGAGACTCTTAAACTTTTTTATAGCTCCCTTCAGTCTTCACCTCCTAATGTAGAGAATGTATCTTGCTGCCTGACTCACTCCCCTCCAGCTATTTTTAGAAGCTTTTCCATTTTGATGGACCACTGCAGATCGCATTCAAAGAACATCAGCTGCATTTAAGTGAAGTTACAGATGTGACAAACTGACAAATCCGGAAAGAAAGACTAACCCAAACAACTCATACTATTGTGAATAAATAAATCTCAGCGGCACTATCTCTGCTGTGGGTGACTGTCCTAGAGTTCTGTCTATTTATCTCATAACCCCATGGATACTTGATTTCTTTTTTCTCTGTGATTTCCTCTCTATAAACATCTACAAAAGAGAGGTTTAACAGCGTACTTCTTCATCTTACCCAGGGGAGCCATTTCAATCGTTCAGTCAAACATATATTTATCAACTAAATAACACTTACTCATTTAAACCGCTGTGTTATTTACCCAGTCGAATTACTATTTTGGCATATACATTTGAAAAGACTGTTTCAGCACTCAAGCATATTTGCCTTTGGAGCAATCAGATAGGCAATACATGACAACAGCAATACAGACTCCCTCTGCTAACTTGTCAGCAAGCCTCATCTTTGAGCTGGAGGTCAGCTTCAAGGTGGCAGCTGAGAGGACATGCCCAGCCAGCCTTTAATTTAACTGATGTCAAGCAGTGTCAGCCATGGAGGCAGAACTGTATCCACGCTGAAACCAGTTAGACTTCAGTATTTATAACAGGCTCCTCTCCCATACTGTAGTTAAAATTAAAAAAAAATTTAAAATGAGATCTGGCTACCAGCAGTGTCACGCTGCAGACAGCACATTTAAATAGCAATTAACTCTGGCGCTTTGACTGTGTGCCTTTCGAAGGGTGATGACTGTAAATTGAGCCTTGATAACACTCTTGAAAAACATCTAGCAGAAGAACCATTCCAACGGATCCATAATGAACTACCGAGGTAATTTGGACAATTTCAAATTAAATGCAAGGAATAAATATCGTCAACACTGCCTGAAGAGAATTCTCTTTTCGCTCCTCTTCCTGTACCCCTGTATTTCTTATAGATACCTGCTGCAGGCATGGCTTTCTTCACCTTTTTATCTAACTCATATTTCTGTTGCTCTTTGTTATATAGGCAGGGATTTTCACAGATGACTTAGAATTCCAAAGAAATGTATGGTACAGTTGTGAAAAGGAAACCATTCAATACAGAATCCACTAACTTATTTTGAAAAAAAAAAATAAATAAAAAGAATGCATGGGAATTACTATGGTTTTCAACGATAGCTTCATTTTTCTGCGGGTAAATTTGCTACTTATATGACCAAACATTTCTTATTGTTTCAGAAGGGGAAAGAAAAAAAAGAGACAAAAATATCTCTCCTATACAAATTTATTCAGTGGAAAAATCAGTGCTATGCACTATTACCACACTGATCACTTCCTGTACGAACTTATGCTTCGAAATAGCTACTACTAATACCTAAGCGCCCAAGAACCCAAGGGAAAACAGACTGTTTTGAAAGGCATACAATAGATTGACTGTTGATGCAAAACAAATTCCCACCGCTGCACTAAAGTAAAAAGCCAGGAAATGAGAGTTTGTCCGGAGAAGCTGCTATGACACATCTTGAACTTGAGTTATGCTGAAGGTACTGAGGCACTAACAAGCTTACTTTGTGAAGTGAGGAGGAAGGAAGCTTCTGAATATGTAAGAGCTTGCAGGAGTCTGAAACAAAATCAAGATCCTAGATTTTCTGGTCATTATCCCATATTTCTACTGAGGAGAAAGGAAAGAAATTCTGCAAGGAGACCATCTGCTTAAGACCACTGCTCTGGCTCAGCTGCAGTCATAGAATCTAGCCCTGCAGGCGGAATTAAGAAATATGCCTTAATACATGTGAAAATGTAGGCACATCTCCAGATTCACGTGAGCACGGTTTCACAAGATTCATTGTTTTCAGAATCAAAAGCAAATTAAAACTGAAATGAAATTAAGATCTGTTAGTTCACTACATTTCACAACGAACAAATAGATACTAGCATGAATTTCTACATCAACATAAAAATCATCTTTGAAGGCATATAACACGCTTCATCAGCTAACTTTAAACACAGCAACGCATGCCATTCCCATCAACACAATCACAAAAGTAAAACTCCTCTTCTGCTGAACTTCAGTATTTTGATTTGCTAAGACAGCCCTAGAGCCTTATATATTTTCAGAAGACCACATCTGCAAGCCTTCATAGCGTCCATATTAATACTTCTGCTTGCTAATGTGTTAATTAAGATATACATTACATTAGCCACATAACTACTTAATAAGATTAATCCACCTGGAAAATGACGGCACGTCTTGATTAAACTGAATGAAGGTAATGGAAGTGACATTTAAAATACATTGATTGTTACCACATTTTGATCATCTGCTTCAAGGCGTCTGAAAGGAAACGGTAAAACCCCAAAGCTTCACGTTGGTGACACTGTTAATGAGGTCTGAGGTTTGCATCTTTTCATCTTTTGCAACACGACAAAGAGTTCCCTCCGGTTGTTCCTTTACACTGCCTGATGAGTGGGATTTGGGTTTCAGCAGGTCCACGGTTTGGGGCAAAGGCAGCCAAGTCGGGACCAATTCTACTTGCATCTGAATCCCAGCTCATCAATACAGAGTAGGGATGGCAAATTCTCATTTAAGAACTTTGTTATTCCTTTAGCATTGCCTGTCTGCTGCATTGCTAATAATAGATCTTAACTATTAGGAAATCATCATTTCTGTGTGCAAACCGGAATTTGCAGCATCTGGCAGAGGTCTCAACATCATTTGGAGGGAGCTGAAAACGACCTACACAGCTTCCTAATGACTGCTGAGGTCAGCTCCTCACATCTATTTCAGGCAAATTTCTGCTAGATTAGTAGAAAGCTGTTTTTCCCCTCTCTCATCTCAAGCAAGTAAGATGGTGTCAAATTTAACAGTGTATTTAGCTGCCTTCACTTCATCATTGCTATTAGATTTACAATGCAGAATTTGCTAACTGGAACAAGTTGATTTTGATAACCAGAAACGAGTATTTCTCACGACACTTCAACACTTGAACATTTAATTAACCGTAATTTCTTTTTGAAATCCACACACTGTGGTAGACTTAGTGAAATGTCTCATAAACTAAAAACCTAGGTTGAGCTGGTTGGTCCAAAGACACAAACCCTGCATTACGTGAGTATGAGGACACAAGTTTAATTTATTTTTTCCAATTAGTCAGTGTATTTACAGTAACGGAAGTGATCTTTCAGGTCCACAATCCTTACCCATCATTATCTTTGGTGTTGTTTAAAATGTGAGTTTCTAGGGTCAGAGACTACAATCTCTTACTGTGTTTTTCAATCTCATTACAGCAAACAATCAAGATAGAAAATACTAAGTCAATTCTGAATTAGTAGAAAATCTTCTAAGTTTGTAAGCATACCAAAGAAAATATGTCATAAACAAGAGAATTCTACATAGAAGCAATTTGCAGCTGGAGTTTGAATATTTCCACATACATAATAGTTCATCTTAGGTGTCCTCTGAAATTATTAAAGTTGACTTTTATAACATATTCTATCAATTAGAAAAGAGGCAGCACACGGTCAAATATTTTATGGAAACATGCTTTTAGCTTACTACATAATTTTAAATGTGGAATAGATTTTTGGCACAGATTAACAGAATCTAGGCACAGAAAAATCCTGTAAGGTCATCTAAGTCACTTTGCTATGAAAAGGAAGTTATCCCCAACATGCTTTTTTTCCTCCCCACTTTTCCCCCCTAATTTAGATTTATGACACCAAAACTCTAAGATCATCCTTATGAAATTGTAACAGATGAATCTGCTTCACTCTCAGAAAGGTTTTTTTAAATGTCATTACTAGCAATCTCACCCCTGTAGAAATTCCACAATTCAATGGAAGTGCCAACTTGTAGATTTTTATGTACTACGAAAGGATACTACTTTATCATTTGTATTAGGAAAGGTATCTTTCTTTACTTTTGTCTCTTAATCTAAATCCCTAGTTTAGCACAATTTGCAGAGCCTAAAGGCAAAACTAAAAAGCTTTCTCATGCTTTGTTTACAGTCAGGGCATGGTGGACTTCACTTGTAGTTTTATAGCAACACTGAGGATTCTTCTACCCATTGCACTTGCCTACTCCTTTTAGACATCCCCGGTATTAGCGAGATGTAGTGTGTAATTACAAAACCCTACAACTGTGTTATCTTCATAGTGAATTTTGTTCTCATTCAGATCGGAAAAACGCAGTAATAAAGCCATTTACATTCCTCTTAAATTGCAGTTTTATTATTTCACACCAGAATTTAGTCTCTTAATAAGCAAGAAGAAGATCAAATTGAACTACCTACTTTTTTCTCTTTTTTCCTTCCTTTCAAGCAGCTCTACTTTAAAATGCTTTGCTTGCTGAGTAGGCACAGCTTGTGTTTAAGTGGCCGCTCTCAGTCCAGGGGTTAAAGGTTTCTCTGGGAGACTTGTGTTTTGAAAAGAATGGCTTCATCCTGAGTTGTGTCAATTATGGAAAGGTCACTCTCCACAGCCAGAGCCCTGAGCCCTGGAACGGTTGTTGTGTTAAAAGCTGTCAGAGGCTTTCCTAAAAACTGCTGGGATAGCAGTATTAACACAGACATTATAAAGGGAAAGGTGAGGTAGAAAAACTTTTCACCCTTCCATACCGTAAGACTTTGTCTTTTAGATATTCCTTGTGTTCATCTAAACCTGTCATTCATATTATTCCACTGTGTAAGAGTACTTGTCTAAACGTTGTTCTCCCCCATCCCCCGGATTATCAACATTTCAGCAACCTTCTAGAAAATGTCAGAAGAACAAGTAAACTTTTCCAACATGCTCTGAGGAGAGCTAACTGCAGCAATTTAGGACATAACTAGCAGTTCTGTCTCCTTGTCTTCTCTACAGGAGGTTACCACTCCCCAAACAGCCGGCATCTCAGCCTCTTCGAATGTGCAAAGCTAATTAGAGTGGGGCTGGGATAAACTGCCAGAATTCGCACTCAAGTGCCCCGGGCAGATGAGAGCACATTCCAACTCGGCAATCCCCTGGCCTACATTTGCACAGAGATGGCAACAAAAAGCTGCAGGGGATGGAATTTGGAAACGTGTTAAACACTGCGGTTGTCTGCTAAGTGACCGTAATTGCAGACCTGAGCTCTTCAGGTTCCTAAGCCCATAGGGTGTCTCACCTGTTCACAATCTGGAGGAAGTTCAGCAGAAATAGAAGCACTCTGCCTGGTACTTAGGGATGTGCTGTTCATCCAGTTTGACCCACAGTCAGTCAGAGATGCAAGCCAGGCCAACAAACCAGCTTTTTTGCTACTTGCTAGGATGTAGGATTTCATGAAAAGAGGAAGCTAAAATTAGACCCTCCATGGAAAATGTGAAGAAGCTGAGGTGCATCAGCGTCATTTACCGAACACAGATGCAAATCCATTAAATGATTGGGCACAGCAAAAGAACTACTAAATTCGTCTCCCTTTCTCAGCTCTATTTTAACTGAGTTTTTCCCTCTATGTATCCAATGCAAGTATCCTGTGTTAGCATTTGTTTCTAACACTTGCTTCAGCAATCAGCAAGTTTAACACGAGCCACAAGTCCTGAGAGCAAGAGGATGCTCAGCTCTGGACAGAACTCTTCTGGTGACCCACAGCAAGAGCTCTTATTTCTTCTCTGTGTCAGTCACCTCATCCCACCTTAACGGTACACCAAGGCCTGTGGGGTGCTCTGACTAATGGAAACATTCTGTTCTTTTCAAAATTTTTGTAATAACTGGGGAAAGTCTTATTGAGATGTTGCAAAGAAAAAACGAATCTCACCAGTAAAAGGCATTCAATTTCGATGATTAAAATCCTTTTCGTGACATGTAATTTCTCGGTAATTTTAATATATGCTTTCTCAGTTTAAGAAAATATTTCTGTTTCTCAGTTTTCCCTCATTCTTCTCATTGCCCTGTTTCTGTCATCCTCCACTGGAACACAGTTTTTCTTTGGAAGAAAAAGAATCTATTTGTTGACTACTAATATTAATATACCAGGACAGACTATTTACTATTGGTCAAATTTTGCTGTCCTTAATGATCTATTAGAATTACATCTGAGAAAGAAGAAAAACTAGGAATTTTGTCTTGGTTGGAAGCCAAAGTCTCTCAAACAGTACAATGTACTTCTAGTAAGTCAAGCTTTGAGATCTCCAAGTTATACCTGGGAACAGGATGTGTAGCCAGTAAAAGGGACATTTTTTGACTTAGCGTGTCTTCATTAGTGTGTGAGGGAGCACACCTTTGTGCGACCGGCTCGAGGGTAGGCAGGCTCTGCAGAGGGATCTAGACAGACTTGATCGATGGGCTAAGCCCAACCGTACGAGTTTCAGTAAGGCCAGATGTCGCGTCTTGCACTTTGGCCACAACCTACAGGCTTTGGCAGTGCTACAGGCTTGGGGAGGAGTGGCTGGAGAGCTGCCAGGCAGAGAGGGACCTGGGGGTGTTGGTGGCCACCGGCTGAACACGAGCCAGCAGGGTGCCCCGGGGCACAAGAAGGCCAACGGCATCCTGGCCTGGGCCAGCAATGGTGTGGCCAGCAGGAGCCAGGCAGGGATCGCCCCGCTGTGCCCAGCACTGGTGAGGCCACACCTCAAACCCTTCATTCAGTTTTGAGCCTCTCTCTCCGCACCGAGGTGCTGGAGCGGGGCCAGAGAAGAGGCTGGGGAAGGGGCCAGAGGGAAAGTGCTAGGAGGCGCAGCGGAGGGAGCTGGGGCTGTTTAGGCTGAGGGAGCCCTGATGGCTCTCGGCAACTCCCTGCCAGGAGGCTGGAGCGAGGCGGGGGTCGGTCTCTTCTCCCAAGTGACAGGACAAGCAGAAACGGGCTCAGTTTGCGCCAGGGGAGGTGTGGATTGAATATTTGGAGGAATTTCCTTACGAAAGGGCTATGGGGGGTTGGGACAGGCTGCCAAGGGCGCTGCCCGTCCCTGCGCGTATTTAGGAGTCGGGCAGGCACAGCGCTGGGGATGTGGTTTAACGGAGGATTTGTAATGGTCGGACTCGACGATCCTGCAGACCTTTTCCAGCCCGGGCAATCCCGGGAAACCCTCTCATTTC
>NW_009704285.1:0-4889 GCF_000703405.1 Apaloderma vittatum
TATTTTTATTTTTGCTTTTACTTTTATTTTTATTTTTATTTATTTATTTTTTTAATCATTATTATCATTACTGCTATGCAAAGCTGTTTCTGAGGACTACAAACATCCCAAAGAACTTGCAAACTAGCAGAGAGGGAAGTGCTGATGAGAAAGACATTAGGAAGGCAAAGTAAATTGTATAACAAGATATACCAAATTCTTAAAGTATCTAACAAGATATACTAAATTCTTAAGGGGTACGGCCAGGAAAGCCATTACCATCCCTTCCAGGAACTGGCTAGCTTTCAGTTTCTGAATGGCTTGTGGCACAGGTCAAACCCAAACTGGGACGTGACTGGTGAGAGTTAGAAGGAGCGTTACATGCTTTGACTGGCAAATTGTCAGTGTGGCATCATCTTCAAACTGTTTGGTGGAAACTGTGAGCTGTGCTGGTGGCCACTGGAGGGATCACCTGCTCAGATGTTTCCAAGCACATGAAGGAGTTTTTATTTCTTTCTATTCTAGACAGAATGGTGGGACATTACTCTTAAAAAGACACTAGTAAGTGAACGGCCAGCTCTATCATGTAACAATGCCATGATATTGCTTTTCTTTACCTTAAAGCACTGTCTCCCAAGAAGCTGAGTGGCTGCCATCATCAGCTCTCTCACTCCACATCGTGCTCCACAGCCTCCTCCTCCCACCCAGGCCCAAGGCATGGAGGGAGACCTCAGCTGCCAGGACATCCCAGAGCAACCTGATTCTGCAGCTATTTGCATTTCCAGAACCTCTCTCCCCTTCTCCTCCAGCATGCCTCCCCAAAGCCCCTGTCCTCACAGGAGTAAGGATTACTGCCCTTAGGGACTTGGGGGGCACAGCATTTGGGGGAGCCCAGTGTGGGGCAAGGCAAGTGCACCTAAAAGATGAGGCTCCCCGGGATGTCCAGAGTCTCACCTCAAAGCTGCTTCTCACATACTTCCATCTCCACCCTCCTTTTCCCTGGCCTGCCAGCTTTCAGAACCACAATTTTCAAAGTATCTTGCTTTCTCTTCTTCCTTTCTTTCTGATGCATTTACCCTGCAGGTCAGCAGTAGGCTCCTCATCCTTCACTCAAGACCAGCACAGTACAAGTGACCTGTTATGGAGTCAGAAATAGGAGAGAGATAATTACAGACTCAGAGATGTAGATGGAACATTCAGGTCTTTGCATGTCTAAGAGGAGCATGATTTCTGGTTGCAGTTAGGTGTCATCATCACTGCATCTCTAGATTATACTACTGCACTTAGAGCTGCAGAGCTTGTTCTAGAAAGCTGTTCACTTGTGTGAAATGTAGCCAGCCACCAGAATGGAGCTCCTGGAAGATCTCTTGCCCTTTGCTCCCAGCCCCATATAGTATGCCATGCTACACACAGCACAGCTCTGTAAACCCCCTTACTCAAATCAGCATTTATCCTGCCCAACTTACTAATTTTATTATTTTTTTTCCCACTTTATTTTAAAAAAAATATGTGTATTTACCAGAACACTTTTCATTAATGATCCTTTAAGTCCTGCAACTCCTGCAGAGCTGATGATTTGCAAGAAAAGTGCCCAGCAGTCAAAGCATCCCACGGAAAACTGATTTTCAAAGCTGTGAGCTTGCCAATTGTTCCGATCCAGCTTTTCTAATCTTTTTATCTGCAGCAGAACCAAAGCTATGCCCAGCCTGAGCTACACTGCGTAGCTGTGACTGCTTAGGCAAGTCATACAATACAGTCTTCCCTGGAAAGAAAGCACTTCCATTTGGATGGGAGACATAAATCTCCCTGGAGAGCAAACTTCAAACCTCTGGGCTACTGGATCACCTGGATGCTCGCTGAAAGCAGATGTTAAGTAAAGAGCCTGCATTTAGAAACAGCATGGCTGGCTGTGGCATTTTCTCCTCTTCTGCTCAGCTCACTCCAGGCATTGCTCAGAACTGGACACCCTGAGTGTCTCAGGGAACACATCCTTTCTGACCGAGTAGGCAGAGATGCCCTGGGCTGCTGGTCCTGCAGCAGGAGTCCCTGGACTGGAGGGTCCCAAACACACAGCATCTCCTCCCCACACAGCAAACAACCTGCCCTGCAGAGAAAGTTCACATGTAGTGAGATGGTTTTCCCTTCCTGGTGAAGGTATCGGGAAAGGAGAGATGGGAACTGTATGTATGTTTCTGTCAGAACCGCTGTGTTGCAGTCAGTTTACTTTTAATATTATTTGTGTGCACGTGTTCAGTTCGTCCTTGCAAGTGCCACAGGAAGGCTGTGATAGAAGGTATATATAAACCAAAATACGTAAAATAAGTAATTCTTCATAATTCAATATGACATCTCCCCTTTAATTTAAACCTAATCAGGGAATAAGAAACTAAAAACAGCTGTAAGCATTCACATTACATCTCTCCAGGGAAATGTACATAAAGTTAGGATTTGTTTTCACCCAATGGAAATTTTGCAATTTCACACAGCCACTCTTTTTGTTTAAGCTGCTTCTTTATTACATTTTCCATAACAGAATTTACAATCTCCACAAAATAAGAAGCAAGTCCACCACATTTTCCTTGGGTGACTCTCTTGCCCTACATTATCCTGCTCAAAACATGAAAAGATTAAACACATAAGTGTTTCTAGTAATCTTGCTATCTCGACCATAAATTCAACAGGCAGGAAAGTTTTTGGTTTTTTTAAATCGCTAAAATATGCCTGGAAACTGCGCAAACCCCGGCACCATGTGCACGTTTCATTTTTTTTTCACCCATTCATATGGTAAATAAGCTTTTAGCAAACCACATCCAAAGGTCTTTTAAAGCTCTCTTCTCTGCATCTATCAATCCTGGCCAAAAGTGCAGAACTAAAATGCACAGCGAGATCAGAAACGAACACTTCCAATGATTAAAACATTCCACCAAGCATTTCAGTGAGGAAACGCTGGCAGAGAGCATGAGGAAACACCAGCCCTTGCCACACAAAAGGATGCGGCCGTTATTTTTATAAAAATCTAAAAAAACACGGCCAAAAATCTGTGAGAAATAATAAAAAAAAAGTTAATAGCCACAAGCCTTCTACATCATAGTGTGCAAAATTTAGAGGAGGAAAGCAAGGGAGAGACCTCAACAAGACCTCAGCTATTACAAGGGGCAGCAAGGGACCCCAGGAGACAAGAAAAAGCCTGTGTCCTCCGCATCCAGTGGGAAGCGAATAATCCGATTATAGCCTTCAGTCTCTCTGGAAGTCGGTCGCTAATGAAAGTCTTGAGAAAAATGTTCCTCTGCTGGAAAATACTGAAATAAAACACACAGTATTTGTGAACAGTGATGCCCTGTGAGTCTGAAGTTAATGCTAGCAATGTCCTCTTAATCTATGCTTCATAATGAAAGGCTGGCCAAAGGCAAAGTTTAATGATCAAACTGGCAATTAGAGCTATTGGTAACAATTAATTTTGCTGCAAACGTGCTTTCTAGAGTGGGAAGTGTGACTGTTAAACTGCCAGACATTTTTCTCTACATTTTAAAAAATGTTACATTATCAACCCTAAGTACTGTACAGCATCGTATCCGATGTTAAAATCAGGAATAGCAGCAAGATCTTGCTGAAAAAATGCAGTAAATGCAGTTGTGACACGACTACTGTCACAGCCATGAGTGTTTTCCTCTGCACCTACAGGAGAAACTTAAGGAAAAAACACTGCAAAATTTCCCTCACAGCAAAAAACTTTGAACTTGCCCTTGCAGAGGAACAATATCAACAGTGCCACAAAGTAGCATTGTCTCTGGAGCCCATTGCCTTGAGTGGTACTGCCTGGCATTAACAGAGGACATTCAAGGGGCTTGCCAGCCTAATACCCCAAGGTATATAGGTAACTCATTCATCAGAAGCACAGGGTTTCAGCGGGGCCATTCACAGCACGTAGACCAGACACATACGTCACTCTCTGTGACATGGGATCCCAAGACTGTGACTTCTGACACCTGCAGCGCTCTCAAATTGGCCTCCCCTGAGGTGAAGGAATTCTGAAGCTGCTGACTTTCACGACTGCAGCAAACAAGGCTGGATGCTGCTCCCTCCGTGCCTTCAGAGGCATTGGCAGCTCAGGGCTGTATCTGGATTACACCAAGACTTTTCCCTGCCAACATGTTCAGCGGAGAGCATGAGGGATGGAATAGAGGTTCCTCAGTCTTGGTGATGCTCACAGCAGTGCCAAAGGCACCCTTGTCCCTCCATGTGGTCATGACACAAACCTCCTCTAACTCACTGGAGTAGCATTCTGTACCTCTGGTTATGCACCTGTGTCCTGGGTTTGAGCTAAAACCCAGTCCTATTTAGTGATTTTTACTTTTCAGTTTTAGTTTCTTCTAAAAGACTGCACTTTCTGAAGTCAGCAGCATGTTTCTGCAGACAGTGCCTGCTACTGGCAGTGATAACACCTGATATTTACAGTTACTGCCTGGGACTGGGATGCAGACAGGCTCTTGCTTATACTTATTCCTATAGTGACCAAAGCCACTGCTGGCTCTTGTGTGCCACGCTGAGGGTGCCGGGTAGTAAAGGGGGGTCACAAGGAAGTAAATGGTTGTACGTCCGGGGGTAATAGACAAGACAGGTGACCAACGAGAGTATTCCATCCCATATACGTCATATTTAGTATAAATTGAGTGATCACGAGAGTTTCTGCCCTTCTTTGCCCTCTTCTGCAATGGCCGGCATCCAGAGAGGACTCTGTCTGATCTCCTGCTTTTGATCCGGATCCTGAGTTTCCGAATCCAGCTCCCTGTATCCATCTCCCCGCCCCCACCGCTGAGCCTGGGGTTTTCCCAGTGCCTCCTGCTCTGCAACGTCAGTGGTGATTGGTATCCGGGGGAGAGAGCCAGGTTTGATATCGGGCTATTATCTAT
>NW_009704286.1:0-88138 GCF_000703405.1 Apaloderma vittatum
AGGGGGAGAAAATACAAGGAAGCGCTTACGGGTCGAGATCAGGAGAGGGAGATCACTCGCAATTAGCCTACCGGGCAAAACGGACCCCACTTGGGGGAATTCATTCACTTTATTAACCATCAAATTGGAGAAGGGCAACGAGAAATAAAACAGAGTCTTAAAAATAACGCCTTCTCCCCACCTCTCCCTTCTTCGCGGGCTTAACTTTAATTTCGATTTATCCACCTCCTCGTGCACGCGCGGACGCCTCACTCTTCCCCCGCTCCGTCGTGGGGTCCCTCTCATGGGAGACTTCTTTGCAAACTTTCTCCAATGTGAGTCCTTCTCACGAGAGACAGTTCTTGACAAACTACCCTAACAGAGACTGCTCCAGCGTATGTCGCCCGCGGGGTCACAAGTCCTGCCAGCAAACCTGCTCCAGCACAGGCTCCAGGTTCTGCCAGGACTCTGCTCCAGCGTGGCCTTCCCAGGGGGTCACAGCCCACAGAGACAGGTCTTTAGAGAAGGGAAGATGAAAGAAAAGAGATTTTAAGCAGAGGAAAAGATAACTTTTCTTCTGGCAAGACAGAGTATCTATTAGAAAATACCCATTTTCTTCTATAAATGATTAAGAACTGGAGGCAAGGAAGAAACTAATTAAGCAGAAGGCTTCTTAATAGCCTTTGCATCCTATTAACACATTTCTGATATGAAGGCAGAGTCACTGGAAAATAAAATCGCAGAATTATTTGCATATCTCCTGGAAGTTATCTTCTTGTTAGCATCAGGTAGCTTATTAATAAACATGGAAGATAATACTGATCTTAGCGTATAGGCTGTAGGGAGCAATACATAATTAGAAGTCACATCCCTACAGGGAAGGTCTGTTACTGCCTTATGCTTAGCGGAATAGCCCTCAGTGCTTGGAAGGTAGAATTTATTTGAACTTCGAGTTACTTTTCTAAGTCAATGTATATCACTCTCTGAAAGGAAAAAGTTCCTTTAGTAAGTTTACGTGTACTTGACACTCTTCTGCTGTCCAGCAGTTAGGTACTAGCAAGGTTGTAACCCAAGACATAGTGAAGTTGTGACTGAAAGAGGTTAAGAGCAACAAAATTGGCTAATGGCAGGTTTCACACCTGAAGTGTGTGTTTATGTCCTTCTCTTGGAATAAAGAAGTGTTACACATGAGAATCTGTGTTTAGCCTGGAGGACAAAGGGCATAGTCCAGAGCCCCAGGTTCACCTAAGAAGAAAGTACAGGAAGCATGTATTCCTATAGGAAGGAGTGACTGAGTATTTACCACTGCTTCCAGCAGAGCTGGCTTGCAGTCTGGCTGCGTCTTAGAAGAACCAGAATAAAACAAGCTGCTGAGCAAACATTTGGAGTTGAAACCCTTCTGGTGTCCCTTGGTCTTGCTGCAGCTCCAGTGAGTGGTAGCCAGGTGCTTCCAAAATGTACCTGCTGCAAAGATTGGCCCTTGAGCATGACCACCCTAGTGACCTAGTCTGGGCCTCATCCAATACCTCCGACAGTAAGGCCACTGAGCCTAATAAAAGATCATATTATTTCACATGAAGCGACTAGTCAGAACAACTAGACAGAACAAAAGGCCTAAAAGGGTAAGTCTTTGTTAGAAGGCAAGTACTTAAAAGGCCAGTAAACTACCCGGTATATAGTAGAGACTTTTGATTGTAGAACAATCTAAGTGGAGCTGAGCTGCACATGAAGATGGGACAAGTGCAGAGCTGATCTGTTCAGTTTAGTTGCTCGATACAAGTGCAAGAGTTTGTCTTTCTACCTGAGTAATTACTGCGGTGAAAGCAAGTGATACCCTTGAAGGAATATAGCATAGGGACAATCAAAAATGTTTCCAAGCTGCTTCTCAGCATGTCAGCCTGGTGTGATACTGCTGAAGAACCTCTGTCTTAAGGCACTGGAGGGTCTCTGCTTCTGGTGAGACCGGGAACGCCCTAGGAATTGCTTGGCACTTGCTGACTGGCCGTTTCTGCCAGCTTGAATGTGGCACAGCAGCAGGACAGAGAAGGACAGAGAGGAAAGAGCTGTTTTTCCTAATGTTTTAGTCTCTCTGACAATGATTTGGTGTAACTTTGGGCTTGTTGTCAGGTGGGATTGTTTCCAGTTGACAATCTGCCTCCCTGCCCAGGACCAGAGCACTGAGCTGCGGCATCACCTCTAATTTTGGTAGACTCCTCCGGGCTGCTTTTGTAAAGGCCAGGTTCAAAGGTTCACAGAGAGATGTGGAGGAAGCTCCTCATCTCATCACATTCCCTCACCATCCTGTCAGTGGCATTCCCACCCCCATACCAATAGGAGATTGCTCTGGGGGTCCTATCTGTCACACACAGCCCATGAATCATTTCCTTCAGCTGTGCTCCTACACTTGCAATCCCACGTAGCCCAAAAGACAGGATCCAGGCCTCAGGGATTCAATTATACGCACACTGCTCAATCTCTCTGTCCTTAATCCCTCCATACCCATTCATTTTCTCCATCCTGCAATATTCTTTGCTAGATCAGTCACAGATGGGCAATTTATCCTCTCCTGTTTCCCACATGAACCCCATTTATCACCTGCTTGCCTTTGAAATTAATTTACTGTCTGGCCAACCACCCACTTTGTGTCCCTGGCTCCCTCCCACCTGTGTGTAACATGGGACGTGCTCCCCAGAGGGGGTCAGCATCTCTTGGCAGCTGCATGTGCTGCAGGCTCCCCACTCCAGGTGCTGTGGAGCAGCAGGGAGAGGGCTGCTGTGAGTTACCCCCAGGCTCCTGAAAGCTCTGCTCGTGCCATCAATCACGACCACAGCATAAAGCAGCAGCAGCTTTCTGCCTGGCAGAGAAATGTTTGTGGATTGCTGCGATACTCAGTCTTGAACAAGAGTTTTAGTAGTTGCTGGAGCCTCCAGAAAACTGCTGAAGGGGTGTCTAGATGGGCAGTAATCTACATAGATTTCCTTTTCTTTCTTCTCCATCAGTTTTTTCTGCTGTTGTTTTCAACGTGACTAAGAACAGCTATCGACTTGATCTGTTATGGACAGATTTATGGGCGTTGTCTTGGACTTCTGCTGTCTGTCTGTGTGCTAGTTCAAATGATGCATGGCAGACCAGGGCCACACATCGTGCTAGAGGGGACATACACTTTGTCTTAGTGATGTGTCCTGGGATCGTAACCACTTTGGAGGGAGGTAGCTGGTCTCAGCGGCATTTCTTACATCAAAAGTTTTCTCAAAGAGCAGAAACTTTGAAGACAGGCTGTAAAATTGTTTTCTACCTGTTGAAGCTCTTAAAGGAGACAGAGTTAAGGGAACCTGCCTGGAAGGCTGCTCATCTGTTTCTGGGTGCTAAGGCTAAACTCCATAGATGACCTGCAACTGTAGAGCAACAGCCAGGCTGGTGGGTCAGCAGAAACTGTTTTCAGCTGTGAAAGAGCAGAGATTGTCCATGGTGGTGGGAGCAAAGCTGCTACTGAGTCAGCACAGTGCTTGAAAGTGAATTGATGCAGCAAGGCTCATCTTATTTCTATAATTGCAAGAAACTTTAAAAAGTCAAAGGTGGCTTCTTTAATGGCCTTGTATTTCTCACAAGGCGAGTGGTTTCAGCCAGGGCAGTGTCTGTCCAAAGCTGCTTTCAGAGACAGCCTCACTCCCTCTTCTGTCTCTTCACCCTGCAGGAAAATGCTCTGTGAATGGAGTGGTCCCCATCCCTGTTCCAGCAGAGCTTCTGTCTGTTGTCCTTGGGCTGGGTTTGTGGGACAAGGGCACTGTATCTGATCAGTGCCGGGGGAAAGCATTGCTGGTTGATAGCTACCAGCAATGCTGGCAGAAGGAACACAGGGAAGGACACTACGGCAGGGGGAGGACAGACGGAAGAGAGGACAGGCAACAGAGTTGGCGTTTCCTTTTTCCCTGTGCCCTGCTTATGCAATGATGTGCCCTAAGCATGTTTCATGGCAATGTGTGCTGCAGCTCTCTCTCACCCTACAAACAAATGTATTCTTATCCTGGGAAAACCCACCTAACAAACTTCTAATTCTCCAGGAGTGAGGATGAGATGAACATTTCAGAATTGGCCAGTCTATCTCAGTCAGCGTCAACCAGGCTTCGATGCCTGTCTGCCCGATGGTTTGTCTGGTAAAATGGAGGATAACGAGACCTTTATTCACCAAGGAAGTTAAGTGATGGCTTGGAAATAGAGATGAATTGGCTGCAAAGGTGCTAGGAATCATCTCCATGAAGGCTCAATGCTGCTGTGGGCTGTGCCTTTCCTGTGAAGGCCAGTGCCACAGGTACTGCTTCATGATGGGGGTGTTTGTGTCTTATTGCCTTGCACCACTGCCAGCCACAGTGGTGGGGGTCTGTATTTTTGTTAGAAATCTACTTTCAATCCAGAGAGGAAAACAGAAAAAGGAGGAGGAGGTGGTGACAAAGCCTGGGGCTTGTTGAAGGTGTAGCTTCTGAGTAGTGCTGCTGGATGGAAGACTTACAAAGGGCAGGAATCCCCAAAACAGTGCCTGGGTTTGAGGATGATGGAGGAAGGTAAATCTCAGCTTTGTTTCCCCTTCTTGCTTTTATGGCCTGACCTGACCTATACTGTTCCATCAAAAAGCTGTGGTTTCTCTAGCTCTTCTCACTTTTACATTTGGGGCAGTATCTGACATCTAGGGTGTGTATTGATAGACCTGAATTTAAAGAAGGATTTTTTTTTTTAAGTAGTGTTTGATATGTTTTTATGTGTTTTTTTTTAAAAAAATCTGTATGATTTTTTTTCTGACAATAAAGGCAATTTTCATCTGCTCAGTTTTCCTCTAGATTTTCAACTCATTTCTTCCCCACATTTTTGGGGAATGATTTGAGGGGGCTGTCTTTTGCAGATGATTCTGTTATTGAGAAGCAGAACCACAGTTACCTGAACTGCTCTGTAGATCAACATTAGAGGCTAAGTCTCCCCGGCCACTATTGGAAGTATCATGCTTTTGGATTAATTCCATGTCCACAAGTAATGCAGATTTAAGAACTGCAAGACCTTGGTATATTTTCATCTATCAGTTCTCTCAGGCTCCACTGCACCCTGACTTTTCTGATTTTGGGGCACTCTTGAACTGGTTCACTTGATTCAAACTTACATTAGTGAGAACAGAGAGATCTGTGTTTTAGGAACCTCTGTTTTGCAGGACTCTGGTAGTGTCTTTGCTAAATACTTTAATGGCTTGGAGGGGAAAGAAGGGTGTAAGAGCAACAGCTTCTGACCAAATGAATTGATCAGGCTGAGACATCAGGGTTTGGCCATAGCTGGTTAATGAGGCCAGAGCTGGTTGGAGGTGTGAGGGTGGTTTTCCCCACTCCTGCTTTGGCTGGTGGAGTCTGCAGGCCTGTCCTTGCGCCACGTGGTGGCAGCCTTGCTCGCAGTATGTGCCCATGTTGCCTGCTTGCATGACTGGTTTTGTTTGCGATGTGTTTTGGGTGAATAGCACAATGGACCATATATACTGTCAGTGAATAGTACCATATTGTAATGTAGAGTGTTCATCTCCAGAGCATCATCAACGCACAACTACTTCCTTTCCTTGTTGTGCTGGGGACTTCTATAATCCAGCGTGAAAGAGCCATTCTCTGGGACTAGGTGCACTAACATATATTGTTGGGGAGCACGAGTGACAAGTGTGAGCATGTTTGGGGCATGTGAAACCTCATCCAGCCTTTCAGATCCCTGCCTGGTAATTCCAGTGGTGTCCAAGGGCTGTGAGCAAGGACTGATAGCAGGTAGCAAGCGCCGTGCCTAGCTGAGTCCCTTCCCCTTTTTCCTGCTAATACATGCAGGATTTGTTTGCTCTGTACCGAGTCTCACTTTCGGCCCCCTTTTGGAGGGCTGGGGTCTCTCCAGGTTTGCCCGTGCTGGTGCTTGAGGGGTGGAAGGAGACAGGTGGTATTTATTATGCTTGAGCTGCAGTGTTGTGTTTGGCGAAGCTTTCCTGTAGCAATGGCTTCGCAGGTTGTGGGCATACTTGTGAGTGAGTCACCAAGCAATAATGACAGGAGGAGGAGGAGAAGAGAAATGCTTCATGAGTTGTTCAGCTTTTCTTGATGGGAACCAGACACAGGGGCAAGGTTTACTTGGAGGGACAGAAAGTATCTCACCTTAAAGGTGACCTGAAGTGATCTGAGGACATGGCTCACCTGTGGTGTCCTTCTTGAATTGTCGAGTGTCACTGCCACCAGCTGACGTGCAGACTTCCTGGCAGATCCATATGATGTTGACAGAACTTCCTACCTGTCAGCTTCTTTAGCTACCAATAATTTTGTCAGGCTGATGTAGCTGTCCTAAGGCATGTTTGCTTCAGTGCAAGCTGCCTTTACTAGAAACCATCCAAACACCTAACATTTAAACGGACGAGCACTTACTGCTGTAATACAAGGACCTGCATGGACACTACAGTGTGCCACACCTGGTTTACACTTCACTGAGCTGCAGCAGAAATGATGTGTGTGGTTTGCAATATTGTTTTTTTCCCCTTAATTTTGGCTTTCGCTGCTGTTTCTGATTGGAGATGTACGTATGGAGGAATAATTAGTTAAGAAATATTTCTTAGACTGTATTTCGGCAAATGCAAGAGTACTGGTGGTGTTTTCCTTCTGCAATATATGCTGGTCATGTGACATAAATGAGAGAGCTCTTTTCTGTCTGTGTTTGTGGTGCTCCTGAGATGTGTGCCACAATGAGGACTGATACCCTGTGGGCACATTGCCATTACTATGAGATCATGCAAATCCTAGTTTTCCTTCATTTAGAGAACCTGTTGCTTTCAGGTGCTAACTCTGTGATAAATGACTATAGTATAAAAATATGCAGAGTAGATGGGGAGCAGGAAAACATAGAAGCTGATCTCACTGTGTTTTTCTTAAATGTGCATTTAAATTATTTGGAGTTATAAGGGTTTCCTTTTTGGCTCATCACACAGAGGGGACCCTTTACAGCAGATCTACGTAGTACAGGTGGCTTTGGGCTTCAAGTAGAGGACTTAGAGCTATGAGATGAATTTTTTGTAGGAACCAAGTGTAGTGCAGTAAGTAATGAGACGATGATTATCAGTACGGAATTTGGGAATGAACTTGCAATTTGTGATGGCACCATCTGCATGGACAAATGGACAAAAAAGTTGTGGCTTCTTGCTCATCTATTTGCTATTACTTTAGCATGGAGATTTTTCTGCTGATAAGTGGCATCATGCAAGCTCTTCACCCTGTTGCCATGGTCCAGGAGGAAACGCTTCCTGTTTTACTGTGATTCCCAACAATTTCTTACACAGTACTAGGTTTATCTATCAGACTCTGGAAGCAAACTGACGGTTAATGCTGAGGTTGCCCCTGAGGCAGGCAAGGCAAGGAGTGACCTGGCCTGTGGAACAGTACCTTTGGGTGCATCCAGCTTGTGAGGAGCCTTCTTTTTGTGAAGATATTTGTGGAGAAACACTGAGCTGAATACGAGGCCCCTAGACTGCATCCTTCCACAGCTACAATGCTCTAACTTCTTATTAGTCCTTCAACCTTGGATCAGGCCTCCTGTGTTTGGGGTGATCAGGGTTACTGATGTTCCCTCTGAATGCTGTTTTAGAGGTCTTTTGTGAATGGTGGTGTTAGAGAAACATGACTTAGGAGTACTTCTGAAAGTGGCAATGGAAAGGCATCAGGGATATACTCTAACCATTCAACTCTGACTTTCTTTAGTTGCTCTCAGCTCTGAGTCTGAGCAGGTGTTGACTAGTGGCTGCAAAGTCTCGCATGCCACATAAAAGGAGCCAAGAAGGGCTGCATGGAAGTCTTGAGCTCTGCTATACTTCCAGGATGACTTGGAGAAGAAAGGCCTCTTCTCTGTGCATCTCAGAGTAATCTTTGTGGGTGAAGTGGGTGTGCAGGAATCCTCAAAGATGAACTGATGTTCTGTTCACCTCTGTTGCCTCTTCAGTTACTTCTCCTTCTGTATTCTCCGTGCCCATTTCCATGGTGACCATACCTGACATGGATATATGGACACCTCTGCTGTTCCTAGGAGATATCAGCAAGCCTCTTCTGCAGGCAGCTAGGGGCAAGACATGGAGCAGAAAGTGCAGTAGGAATTTGGCCTGGGATCACTGTTGACAGCAGCTTAGGCACTGGTTTGAGTCTCCCAAAACACAGTAAGGGCTAGAAGGAAAATGCCTATGCTCTGTGCTCAGTTGGTGCCAAATCTGGAGCATGCACCCCACCAAGAGCATTGCTGAGAATTAGAGCTTTGCCACAAAGTTTGGAGAAATTAAAAATTTTTACTCTAAAATGCAGCCTTATACTTGTGGCTAGTGGAGATTCTAGCCCCTGCCAGTGGGGCAGAGACGACAGGTTGAACTTGCAACCTGCCTTTAGACATCCTCCAAAGCCTATCAAGACCAGCATCCCAAGAATCATAAAATCATAGAACAATTCAGATTGCAAAAGACCCTTGGGGTCATCGAGTCCAACCATTAAACCTACACTACCTTGGAAACTGTGATGAACTGAAGTTGCAGGGAGCTCCTGACAGGTTAGAAAGAATTGCAGCATAGATACCATCTCTGATGCTGGCATCAGACACAGCTCAGCAATCCTGTGGATTCTCATCCCAAGCAAAATGTTAGGAAGGGTCACCTGGTGTAGCAGGATGCTAGACAGCTTTTAAGTTGAAGGTCTGCCCACCTTGGGGAACATGACAAGAGACAGGGCTCATGTCAAAGTACTTTCTCTTCAGGGAGAGACTGATGTCAGTCAACTGTGCCTGTTCCTTGGTTGTATTATCCTCCTAGAAAGACGAGTGAGTGAAGCAGGTACATTTGCAGCAGTGGAGGAAAGAGATTCTGTCTGGAGTGGGAACGGAGATGGACTGGAAGACCAGGCAGCAGATAGCTTGCCTAAGGGACAAAGAGAATGGGTTACTCACTTATTTTTTTTTTCCCCACACTCACCACAGGCTAATTAAGGAATTGATGTAATGCTGGAAACCTCTGAAAAAGCAGTTAATTAATTAACATTACAAGTCATAATCATTAAGGAATTAATCTTTCATGAACTTAATTAGGAATGGTGAGTGAATGGGTACATGGGAGGATGACTTTTGGAATATGAATTATGGTTGTTTCTTTCCAAATCACTGCTAGTTAATGAAGACACAGGGCAATATTACTGAGCAAACAATGCAGAAGGGAACAAGGCTGTGTAATGACCCCAGCTAGGAGTGGTAATTGATTAGTTTGTTGAGAAGGCACACAAATCGGAAATGGTATTTGGTATGATTGTTCTGTGGCTAGAGATGAGAATTTCCATATGATAATAAAGGGTTAAATTGTCCTTGACCGTCTTCTTGGAAAGCAAAACTCCTGACTGGGGCTGAGCCTTTGTGTCCACTACCAAGGGCTGGTTGTGGTTGCCACTGAGGGGCCTCAGGAATTCTCTTATCACAGAGTAATATGATGTAGATGACAAACACATTTTTCAACAGAAGAAAAGCAGCCATAGTGCTTTGTGAGGGCTGTATAGAAAGAGATTTGAAGGCCAGAGAGAACTACAGTGGTCTGGACCATGAGATTTCCCTCTGTAGCATTTTCCTAAGGGGTCTGTGCTGGCTCAATCTGGAACTAAAAACTCCAAGTGATGGTTCCCAAGGTGTGAGGATCCGGTTTGTTACAAATGTGTCTTTCATTTTGCTTCCACATTAGGGATCAGCTTCTCTCTGTCTGACCTCCTTCTGCACCCTTCTGCTAAGCAGAGATCCTTTCTGCACCAGAGTGGTGTAAACGTGCCAGGGCTACTCCTAGGGGTGCCAGCCAAAATTCCAAGCAAGTGGAGAACCCTGGCTGTGGTTTGGAAAGCTTTCAGCCTTAGTTCATCAGCTCTGTTTCCTGTTCAGTGCTCACTGGGGATAATTCTGCTAATAATTGTTCTTTAACTTGGCGGTCAGACAGACTATTGAGTGAGGCTAAGGACTCATCTGAGGTGGGGAAGAGGCAGATCTTACTGCTCTGGTGAGTACATGTCAGTGGAGTTACACTAATAGAAAAAGGAGGGAACGTTGGCCCTCTGTTTTTATTTCTGGCATAAGGTTCCTCCAGGGACTAGAAAACTACAAATTGGAACAAAAGTTAATGATTTTTTTTTAAAAAAAGCAGAGGTAGGTTGTTTGCTCTGGACACAGAAAACAACCTAAGTCAGAGGCTAACACCATCAAAGAATAAAGGATGCTTATGGATACCACTCTTGACCGAGCATTTCTTTCTGATGCTGTGAACCTGGAGCTAGGCTGCACGTCTGCACAGACATCTGGTTGCGTTCTCCCCTTCCTGTGGAGCAGGAACTGTTTTTCAGGTGGAAGTAGTAGGACACACAGGCTGTTTCTGGGGCTTTGGTGTTCCAGGCTCTCTTTGAAGGTTTCAGTCCTTTCTGTGAGTAGACAGCGATCCTAGCCAGTCCACAGTCTTTGAGATACAGAGACTTGGTATGTAGAACTTGTGCAACGTAGTAAAGAAGATATCTGGAAAGAGGTAAGGAACCAACCTTTTGGGTGATCAGTGGTAAAGTGGAAAGAAGACAAGCTAGTCATGGACCTTGATTCCCAGAAGTCACTTTGATTTGGTACAGAAATCCAATGTAGACAAAAGAGTGAGTTCTTACACTTTGGGGATTGAAGACCTTTCAGACCGAGCTTTGTGTTGGTAATGAGCCCATCTATAAAGTTCAGACTTGCTTCTGGTATTAGTGCTCAGGCTTTTTCTCCATAGAACACAGAAGTGTGTAATTGTGGAGAGCATGCAACAGTCCTTGGCATTACTCTGTGTGTGATGGCCTGTATAACGACTGGGAATCAGCCAAATGCCAACACAACCAACCTACAAGCAGCAACCCTGTGCAGAATGAAGCAGCACTAATTTTTTCATGCTGGGCTCACTGGACCTTCAGCGAGGGAAAGCTTCCCACTTTTGCAGGGAAGGCTGCCAAAGGCATCAATTCTTTTAAAGAAATAGTGAAACAGATAAAGAAATGAGATCAGGTTCTATTAATATGGAGTTTAGGCTCCTAAATGCCTTTGTGAATTTGGCCTTTAGATATTAGGCACAACCAAATGTCCATGGCTCATAGCATGACTTGAAGGGGTAGCCTGGCCCCATGTATTCTTTATGGATTTTACTAAAAGAAAAAAGTGAGCAAATTTGTGCTTATCAAGCACATTATTAGGCTAATTTACTACAGTTTCATGAAACTAATTAAAGAGGAACAAGACAAGGATGAAAATAAGGTCACAATTAAGACTGAATCAGTAAATCACTGGATTCACCAATCTGATACAGCCAGTAATTGAACCAAATTATGAGCTTGACATCAGAAAGAATTACTTTTTGTGTAAATCTTGTTCAGGCGAAGATAAAGGAGACTATCTGAAGTGTACAACTCATTTCCTAGTGGGTTAGTGCATTGACTTTGCTTAGGGGAACTTCAGTGCTTGATCCATCACAGCCAGATTCAGGCACCAGGTCCCATCTTTCATAAAAAAGCAATGGCAAAATCAAGCTGAACAGCAATTTTAAGCAATGATTTTTTTTTAAACATCTATATTTACTGGCAAACTGGGAGATGCACTTATTCAAGAATGAGAAATTAGACCTTTTTGTTAAAGCAAGGGTGAAGATAGATTGAGGGGATCCTTGATGGCTTCAACTGGTGCTGCAGAAACAAGTTCTGGAAGACTGTTAGGAAATGTTACTTGTTTCACAATTAGGAGCAGACTTCTAAAAGACCTGTGTACTCTATGATGAAATTAAGTATATGGAATGCATTTAAGTTTAGTGTTTCTTAAAATACTCAATAATATATACATAAAAATTGCCAAACTGACAAAAAAGCTGATTAATACAAACAATTCCTCCATAAATAAATTAGCAAATGTTACAAAGAAAAAAATCTGTCTGTTGATCACCCTTCTATGCTGAATTTCTGAAGTTCAGGAAATTCTAGAAGACAGGAATTCACCAGAACGGCCAGATCCTGAACTCAGAGATTTCCAGATTTTTTTCACTTTGTCATATGATTTACTATACATCTACTAAAAATGAACAAACCTACCAGTACCGATATATAATATCACAATATCTTCACTGTGGCCTATTTTCTACTGGGCTGTTTTGAAATGCTAGCTCTCACAGTAAGGGACATTGCCTGTGAGATTTCAACCATTTAAAAAATAAGTTAAATTTATCTTTAGCTATTTGTGTTGTACCACTACTTTCTATCAGCTCTCCCTGTCCAGAACAAGTCTGGAGTGACTGCTGGGGCTTGCTGCCCCTTGTGACATATCTGGACTGGCTGCTGCTTGCACCACTCTCGCTGCTCTCATCACATTAATTAAACTTTATGTGGGCAAGATAATATGTTAACAGTAATAAAGTCCTGATGAACCAGCCAATTGCTGTAGTAGCCAAGTATTAATTTTAAGTGTTTCTCTTCATTAAGAGGTCTTCAGGAACTGCAGTGCTTTAAGTTATTGTTCCAGGACACTTGGTATTATGCCCTTACAGCAAAATTTCATGGTGAAATGAGTGACAATCGAGTAATTATGAACTGGCAATTTTTAATGGTTACATCCTACTGTTGGAAGTTTGTCATTGCCCTGGCAATAAGATTGAGAGGTTAAGAGTGTGCCTTTGTGGTGCTGACAGCCGTGAGGCATGAGAAGAGTGTAAAAACAAACCAGATTTGAACGGTAGCCAGGCTGGACTGAAGAGAACTGGAAATGCAGTTCTGTTTCTAGGCCAGCTTTCTTCAGCTGTGGGATTGTTTGCAGCTGACTCACCTTAAAATGCAATTTTTGTCCCAGCAGAAAACCAGCCATTTCCTGGATTTTTCAGCCGAGATATCTAAATGCTGCCACAGAAAAAGCCCTGACCTCCTCCAGAGTTGTTTCTGCCTCCATCATGCGGTTCCTCTCCTTGTGCTTGTGGCATCAGTACGAGCGAGTCTTGCACTACCATCCTCGTATGAGATCATCCCTAGAGCTCACCAGGAGGCTGGATTTGCCTTCTCCTGCTTCATTCCTCTGGATTCTACCCCAGAATATCATTCACTCATTGCTGGTAATGAGCCACGTGTTACTATATCTCCCCAGGGGAGCCCTTGCCACCCCTGAACATCTCTTGCTATCTTGTGGAGGAGGAGCCCTTTATTTGTAGAATCACAGAATCATAGAATGGCCTAGGCTGGAAGGGACCTTAGAGATCATTTAATCCAACCTCCCTGTCATGGGCAGGGGTGTCTCTCAACCAGATCAGGCAACACACAGGGACCAAACGGGGTCTAGTCTTCAGAGTGTCTTCTTGGACAAGAAGGAAGGGAATATGGGCAAGAGGACTCTGGCAGAGTGTAAGTTTAGCAAGGTCTTTTCAAGGTCATGCTGCTATGGCAGGAAAGACACAACTGAGTGAAACAAGCCACAAGAAATTAATGAGCTTTAACCCTACGTGTCCCCTTTTGTCAGTGTAGTAAAGTTATGTGAACTAATGCTTCAAACTGGTGCCAGTGAGTGATTTTTAATGAAACCTTGGCCTCACTCTGATAAAAAGCATTTAAAATAAATTTATTTACAAGGCAGAATCTGAGGAGAGACAAGAGGTGGCTCTAGGTTTTTTGGACTGAATACATTGAAACAGAAGTCTCAAGTGTGATCATCAGCTTTGTTAAATTACTGGGTTGTCGAATGTATCTGATGTTGATGCCACTACTTATAAAACTATTGCTCTCAAGGGGTCAACAGTGGTTATTTACTGGCTTGCTGCAACTCAGAGAATAGTCTGATTCAGCTACATTCCAAACCCAAGCACACCTTCAGAGATGTGAAATCAGTTGGGAAAATGGGAAACTTCTAGAATAATTTCCTGTTAACTTTCTCTTACTGTTGGAATGTCTCAGACTTCTTTCTAACTCAATAGGATTGAAAGTGACAAAAAAAAAAAAGGACAAATTAAGGCTCCAAGATCTGATGCTTTAAGAAAAACAGCACTCTTGGGTGAAATTGTAAGTGTCTGCAAAACTGTCAAGGAGCAGTGGAATCCATAACTGGTATTGCGTTAGGTGGATGCTGATCTCAGCACCAGCCCTTATATTTTAAGTGGCTCCTTTGATTTCAGCAGTTTTATTGAAGATAATTCTACTTATGAGATCATAGGCACAAAGGAGCTGTTGTGTTTGTCACTTATACATCTTATTAGTACAAGGCACATGTCTAAAATAACATGGCCCAGAAGAAGAAATACCCAGACAATTATTCTTTCTCATTTATTCTTCTTCTGCAGGCAAGTGTATTAATAAGATAGAAATAAATCCAGAGAACGAACTACAGGTAAGTGCCACATTAATGCATCAAAACAGAGTACTTGTTCTTACATCTAGGTTTTCAGAGAAAAAAAATAACTACAGACAAATCCATCAGTTGAACACACTTTAATTATATTCTGTGTGCAGGTGGGGTCTTTCCCCTTAAGAAAAAAGATGACAGTCCCTTGCTCTTGTAAATCACACTTCTCAGAGCTCATGAAGGATGGCATCACAGTGCTGTTTTACAAATGGTGGCGTGGAGGCAGAGGGAGAATTGAGGGGATTTAGTCAACTGCAGATACTGAGGTAGCGTAGAGGAGTGTGCGGCTTTATTCTAGTGATCCTGTTGATTATCAGACTGCAAGAATGCTTGTAGCTTTTTGCCAGTTGTTCAGCCTGCCCTCATAACAGCTGTTTTCTGTTATGTGAGCCCAGCCATTGCTTTAGGTTAAAAAGGAAAATAAAACACCGTGTTTAAGAGAAACATGGGGAAAATGACTGTGCATTTCTCAAGAGGCTCATACAAGTTGCAGCTGGTCTTAATGTCCTAGTTCCTGGAGTTCCGTGATTATGCCATCCTCCCTGCTTGCAGTTGAAGGGGAAGAGTGTGTTTGATTTTTGAAATTTCATAGGAAAAACTAAATACAGAAGGGTGTAAGAAATCTTCTTTTATTATGTTAATAAACACAGTTTGTATGTTGCGTGGCGGGAAATTCCTAGCAAAACCAAGGAGTAGGTGACAAAGAGCAGAAAATCAGGATTATTGTTAGAGAATTCCTAAATATGAGTGCATTTTAAAATTTTGTTATTCTTGCAATCGGTAAGAACTAGCACAACATTTTAACTCCTCTTGATCTGCTGGCCACTCATTTAGCATAGACTACGTAGGATGTGGTTTGCTCTATTTCCAAGGAAAGTGCTCTGCCAGCTCCTTCAGCTTTGTATCCAGCATCACCCCCAGGAGATTTTCACTTGGGGTTGCCTGTGGTTTGCAGGCTCACAGCTTCCAAGTGATGTGACAGCTAATTCTCTTACCCTTCTGCTGGGTACAGCTGCCTCTGACTTGGAGCCAACAGCTATCCAAGGAGCCCTCTGCCTCTTGGCTCTCAACTTGCCAGCTTGTCAGTGCCAAGTTCCATCCATGGTCCAACCCCTGCCCTCTGGGAATCACCGCAGAAGTCAAGAAGGATGAGGAGGAGTGCACCAACAGAGATTCCAGCGAGGAAACAAGGCTTGCGCTTGACATGCAAGCAAGGTGCAGAGACTCCTGTGATATATATGTGTGCTGACAGATGGTCTGGCTTGAAATACTCTCTCCAAATTCCATTAAGCCCTAGGAAGGGAGCGGGCAGCTAGCAGCCGTGAGGAAGTAAGTGGTTTCTTATTAACCAACCCCCACGCCTCCCAACCCCTGCTAACAGCAGCTGGTGGAGTGTTTTTTCCGGATGTCAGTTATCTGTCCATCTGGCAGGTACTTTCAAGCTTGCCAAGATGAGTATAAATAGAAGGGCTTTTAGGGAAAAAAATGGCAGACCTCCGTTGCAGACCCTGTATGTGCTGGGTTATGAGGGGTCCTGGTGGCTCTTGCTTCAAAGCAGTGTTTTGCCATGGATTTTTCAGTACTGGTATGGATGGGAAAGCTTTCCTTAAAAAAATTTACTTTTTCAAAGAGAAAATTTTAAGGCTGCTCTCTTGCCTGATTTTTAATTGTTGTAAAGAATGAGCCTGGAATTTGGGCAAAAGGTTTCTCCTGATTTCTTTTTTTTTTTAATTACATAAATAAAGACTGATTCAGTGGTGTCGGATTAAGATCAGAGTGGATGAATTGTTTGCATTTAGATCCTCAAAATGAAGTTTAAAGAAAACTTAATTTAGATGTTATGGGATACGAGCAATGTTGCAACTAGAGTCTACTGCCTCAGGCAATCAGCACTAGGTCCCCTTAGCTGGGATGCGTGTTAATCCCAACCATTTTTTGTGCGTGTTATTAGCCAAAAGATAATTGCTGTGTACTCCTAAATTGTACAAAATCTTTCAAACTTCTGTTAGTTTTAAAATATGTCCACCCAGAAGTTACCCTAAAAGCTGAGGGTTACTGCAAGTGTGGTGTTCTTGTGGGACCATGGCACTGCTGCTGATCCTGTCCCCAGTTGTCCTGATTAAGGAAATTTGAAGTAATTGCTCAGAGAAGAGTTCTTATGTTCGTCTTAAAAGACTTCACAGGTGCCTTGATGAGGCTAACTCTTCTCACTGATTCATCTGCAGCCCAAACTAGAAGACATGACATCCCACTAACTAGCAGAGGAAGGTGGTTGTGTGCTGCTAAGGTCAGGGGTGTTGCATGTTCCCTTGCCCGGTCAGCACCACCTTATTCCAAATACAGTGTTGGACCCTGTTTATGATGTTGACGAGAACTGAAGCTTCAAAACCAACTCTTTGGAAACTGTTTGCTGGTGCTCTTCAGCAGCTGGCTCAAGACATACCGAAGGAACCTGGAAGACAGATTTTTGCAGTGACTTTTAGCTTGGTTATGAATATATTGTGTTGACGGAATGGTGGTGCTCTGTAGTATAAAAAATAATCTGTCTCCATCTATCCAGCTGCTATTTATGTTTTCTGCCTAGTTCTTTGGGAAAGGAGAGGTGCTAGAAATTGGATTTTCCCTCATGATCTGGATCTTAGGCTATGACACAAATGTGTTTTCAGAGTACATACAGGACATGATACCCTAGAAGGCAGTCATGGTCCACACGACTCCTCTTTTTCTCTACTGCTGTGTTCCTGAAGTACCAGACAATAGAAGATTAGCCAATATCATCTCAGAGACAATTCAGCCTGGATGATGCCTTGATATTTCACAGGAGCCCACAAACTGTATCCTGCCAGCTACAGTGCTGGCATGCTCCTATATTTAACCATTGGCTCAGTCCAAGTCAGTGCTCATGTGGAGAATAAGAATGAGATTGCCATACCAGAAGAGGTTCCTCAAGGTACAGAGGTCCATCATGTTTCCATCCAAACTCACTGATTTGACAGATGCTGTGTCCTTAGGGAGGAAACCTGGGTACTTCTAGGTGGAAATTATCCTAGGATAGACATCTGAAACTACCAGCAAGAGGGGCTTACTTTTCTCTGTTGATTATAAAAGGAGTCTGGATGATTAGTTCAGATGTAGGTGTGCTTGTTCGAAGTGCAGGAAAACGAAGCCCACCACTTCTGGCTCTGATCTCCAGTAAGGTCAGTATGGTGTACAGTGAATTCTCTACAATGAATGGTTATTCTTATTGTGATGGCAGTTCCAGGGTGCAAAGCTAATCCCGTGGCCTGAGATTTAGGTGAATGGAATTCATATCCTTTGTGATTTCTCTCAGTTGTCATGAAAATATTTGTCAAACTAATCTGTGTTTTCTAAAGTGGGCAAAGTGGGCTTGTTGACAGCAAGTGCTAGAAAAGGCCATGTCCTGCAGCACATGAATTTCACACGTCTTTCAGGCAAATATGACTGTCAGATGTACTGTCCTTGTGACTGGTGTAAATCATGCCCATGTCCTGCAAAGCCTGAGGACTGCTGTGGAGCAGGGAACACCACAGGCAACTGGTGTGATGTATTTTCAGCACTTGCAGTATCATGGAGCATCTTTTCATCTTGTGAGAACAGGTATATTAGCTGACCTGATGCTCACCTTTAGTAGTATTATTTACTTTGCTTACCCCATCTGTGATGTCTTATTTATCCTCCTTCTGTACAGAATAGCTCTCATCTCTTCAGAGTTCCTTGTACGTATGCACCTCTCAAGACCTCACTGTGTTTGTCAAGAGCTCGTTTTTCCACTTGGGATGCCCATGCAGTTGTTTTGCTGCTGTCTGCTGGGTGAAAAAGATAAATTCTCCATACAGAGAAGGCAAATCACCAGCTCATTTGCTTATTTTCCGTATCATCTTCTGGAGGTTGAAGGCATAGCAGAGAGGAGGAGAACTAGCTCTGCAGGCTGTTTGCGAACGCCGCCTGTGTTAGTGGCACAAGGCCAGCTGAGTTGCCCTTTGGCAGCGTGAGACTGTCAGATGGGTCGGACGGCATGTGGTCTCCACGCTCGAGTGCCCGAGGAGCTGGCTTGGAGGAGTAATGGAGCACGCTCCCAGGCACGCGCTATCCCTTCCATTCATTCAGCAAGCTGTTCTCTCCCGTCTGTCAGGGCTTGCAGGCTTCTCCAGGCTGCCCGCGCAGCCCCCGCCAGGACAGGATGAATGAAACTCTGGTAATTACTACAGCATGACTTCACTAGAACCATATTGGTAGAGTTCATCAGCAGCTCATTAATTAAATAGTTGCCATGGTGACAGTTGCCCTGGTAGCCTGAAATCCTTTCCTCCTCCTTTCCCCCTCCTCCTCTCCACTTTGCAACATTTCTCATTCATATTCTTGCATTTTGTATGAATGAAGCTGGAGGGGATCATGGGGCTAGATGAAGAGGTACTTGAGGAAAGCCAGTGCCTGTTTCCCCATCGCGCCTGTTCCCTGTAGACCTGAAGGACCACTCAGCCCTGTCCCTATGTTTTGCTTTTTTGGGGTACATGAAGTCTGTCTCATATTCATCCTATGTTTTGTCATTGGTTGCTTACAGCTCAAATCCTGATTATTCTGAGTACCTGTGTTATTCTGGGGTCCTGTGACTAGCTCCTCTGATTGCCAGTGGTACAAGTGAAGGACTGGGCCCTTCATTTGCAGCCGAACTGAAGAGACTTGGCAGTCTTCCAGAGCTGAGCTTTTGCCTGTGTGGGTTTTCTGTGCTTGATTAAATCACAATATTTCCTCTGCCTCTGAAGCCAGAAAGGACCATTAACTCTTCTGGGCTGGCCACCTGCTTAGTACAGATCAGTGACTCCCACCCGATGCCTTCTGCTTCGTGCCTGAAAGTTTCTGGTTGAGCTGTGATTTCCTTGTCAGAAGACTTCTCATCTTTGTATAAGCACTGATAGTGACGGAGAACACTGTGCCCTGTGGCAATCTGTCCAGGTGTCTTAGCACCCCTCGCTGCTTAGAATCTGCCTCCCCAGCATGTGTGGTGAGTCTTGTTTGGCATTACTTCTTCCTTTCATGGTCTTTGATTGCCCGTGGGTGCTTTCTCACAGCATCTAGCAGCTCCCTTCTTCACATAGAATTGGGATCCTTTCTAGTCCCCATGGATGCAGATGAATGGTTGATGATTTACCCTGAGCTCATCGTTCTGCCCACATCTCGCTGTAGATATTTAGAGAAGAAATGTGTCCTCAGTGCATAGCTAGACATGCCTGTATTCATTTTGTAAGAATGTTTTTCTCGTTCAAAGTATTCCAAGTAATGACAGGGACATGTTTCAGTACCCAAGAACAATATTTTCATGGCACAAAATTGAGAGCGTGTGGTATGTAGGACTGTGAGGAAGTACAGCCTGCTAGGACAGTGTCAGAGGAACTTACAGAGTCACAGAGCCCAGACTGACCTTGCCATTATAGCTGTTGGGAGTGGTCACTGGTGTGTGCTGTCCTTTGACCCATGTGATGAGGACAGATGTAGTTGGTGTGGACCAAAATCATACCTATCATGTATACTCATAGAGGTTAGGTAGTCTGGCCAATCAGGGTTCTGGAGTTTATCTTTCTCCCTGGCTCTGTTTTACTTAACAGTATAGACATCGCGTTATAATTGGGGATAAAATTTAGCTGATGGCATGGATTATTCCTTGTCTGTCTGCTTCCAGGCGTCAGTCAATTTTGTCCAAAATGTATGGCAATGACAATGCTCTGAAGGAGGTAACTGGAGCAGATGGAGCTAAGGTCTGAGCAAAACTGAAAATCTATGTGTTCCTGACTTGGCCTTACTAAGAAATGTGACAAATCGCCACGTCTATAACGTCAGCTCCATTTTCTCCAGCCATGATGCATTCCGGTTGACTGCTTGCCCTTTTGGAGGCACATAAAATTCTTGTGAAACTGCCATGAGAAAGGGGACAATTGGCAGAGGTAGGGACCTGCCTCTATGGTAGCTCACGGCTGCCACGTGCGGCTCTTCACTGATGTTGCTGTAAATCTTATGAGCACAAGTACAAGAACAAGCAGAACTAGACCAAATGCCCATTGTATTCTGATGCCAAAATACTTTCAGCCCATCTGAGGGCAAAGAAGGAAGGATCCCAGTTTTCTTGCTGCCTCTAAACTACTGTGCAGGGACTATGAAATACCTGGCTCTGTGTGGAAAATTTTCTCTTGCTAGAGATGGGAAACTTGACACAATTTTAGCTTGCCCCTTTGTGGGTTGTTACTTGGTTTCTCACTGTGGTTTTCCTTCCCCTTGAGTTTTCTGCACTAATTTTGTAATAACAGTTAGCGCTGGGTTTCATAACACAGACATACAACATGCAATTAGAAATTGCTTTGTGTGAAATAAAGTAGCTGTGAGTCATATCCAGACAAGTGAATTATCTGTGATTATTCAGCCAAGAAGGGCGACAGTGGTAAGCAGAGGAATGTGCACACCAAGGGCTACACTTCATTATTAGCATTTCCATACAATTCGAAAGCACGTGGAGGAGGGCAAAGCCATATATGATGGCAGGGTTGTGCTTATTGGGATGTCTGTGTATAAACATCCGTGTGATCAAGTCCTCAGGGGAAGGAACAGGTGATCTTTCTCTGGTGCTAAGACGTGAGCATCCAAAAGATGGGGCAGTAGCCTCACTAGGGCTCCCTCTGTTTCAGAAAAAAAGGAGGGGCAGTTATGTGAAGCAAATCCTGTATACAGGCACCTAGCCTAAAGAGCAAGGGAAGATAGAAAAAAAAAAATTTCCAGCACTGGCCTTGTTTGATAGACCTAGTGGATCTCTCCATTTCAGCCTTTGGGAACAAAAGGTCACGTCAGGAAGGAGCCCTTGGCAGTGCAGAAATACTTGGGAAACCTTGCCAGCTCCACATTGCCAGCTCCATGAAACAAGGTGGTTTCTGCGCTGGTCTCCCAGTGCATTTATTATTTTTTGCCAGATAGGTAACCTAGGGGCTGTGACTGCAGTCGGGTGAGCACAGATTGGAGGGCAGAGCAGCAACTAATCACTTGGTGAGAGAGGCACGGTGGCAGCGTAGGGATAATGTGGGCAGGGAGTGTGCCGGCTGCCTCCTTCCCACAGCTGCAGCAGCCTGTTGTGGGAGGGGTGAATTAATCTTATTTTTTTTAAGGCATACAGTGGCACTAGAAGTCCTTCTGCAAGGCCAGAGTTACACAGGCTGGCAGTACTTTCTAAAAAGCTTCTTCACAGTCCTCAGTGCGTGCTTCCACCGTCTGGCAAAGTTTGTTTTCCATCCATTGCAGAAGATCGGTTGACCCTTCCTCAGCCAGTCACAAATGCCTCCATCTGTAAAATGACAGTGAGAAATGCTTAATCTTCCAAGATGAATCTAACAGATGCTTCTCCCAGGAAATGAACTAAAGGTTGCAGCTTTGCTTGAGCGATTGTGAGTCAGGTATGAGTCATTTCTCCCTTGAAGGGCATCTGGATGTGCTTTGCTGATAAACACACAAAGAGCACAAAGCCTGGGGTGAAAGGTTATCGCAGGAAGGAGAAACTGAAAAAAAAAAAATGCAGAAAACCCCTATGAAATATACCAGTGCACCCTGAACCCTCTATACTGCCTGCAGGATGCACTAGCTAGGGGTTTTAAAGACCGCTTCTCAATTTCCACTGTGTACTAACTTGCAAAAAACAGATAGGAGTATTCTGTTTTAATGGAATTTTGATATTTCCATCATATTTATTGTTTCTGTTCCTTCTGATTGCCGCAGGTAACTTGAGCCAGGGAACCAGGAGTTGCTGGTAAAGTACAACTTCAGATGCTTTTCCACAGTAAAACAAGGAGGACTGAGTAGAGATTAAGGTCAGAGTCACCAAGTGCAATTGCACACAGTATTTGACAGCCCAGTAATCGATCTGTGTGAAAAAGTACTCATTTGCAGAGAATAATGTGGTACTGGATGGCTTTCCAAAGTGATCGTAAATCAATAAAGTCAGTGCAGAACTTGCTGGCCAAAATTACCTGGCCTTGTGCTATGGAGATCAGAATAAGGGATCACAGTAATTCTGCTTGGCTTTAAACAAAGTCACAAAAAGAGGCACTGGGCCATAAAGATTTGGGTGTAGAATTTGTTTCTGAGAGTAGACCACAATTGTTTTTTGACGATCCTGTTAGCTCAGTAGTAATTCCTGCTCCCATAGGACACCAGAGGTAGGAAAGCCGGCTGCAGCAGCAGCAAATTAACATTAATTGTGCTTCATCTGATGGAGCTAATCCTAGCCAAGTGCAGCCAGACACCGATTTTCATATATTGCTGTTCTGACCGTTTTGCTATCAAGCTGTTTCTTAGTGGCATACATTTATTCATGGCAAAGGGCTTTCAAAACGCAGTCTAGCATCCTGCCTTAGGAAGTCAGTGGAGCATGGTCTGTAGGAAGAGCTCATATGTTTTACCAGACTGACAGATACATCAGGGAAGGGGCAGACATGCTTGCCAGCACACAAGTCCATTCCCAGGTCAGGAATGGAAGCTGCTTCTTCCAAAGAGAGTCAGGTCAGGAGAAATTGCTATGGGTTCAACTTAATTATGCTAATCAGTCAAGCAATTAGAGGGATAAGGGTGGCTGACTTGCAGAGATGGAGAAGTAGCTAGCCATTTTGGGAAAAGAGAGAGGCTAATAGTTATCTCTGGGCTAGGAGAAGAAGAGGTGGTGTGGAAGGCTGAAATGAAAAGCTCTGGCTGTGTCTATGACCTTAGATGTCAGAGGGGGATTTATGATTTTTAAATTTTGGGCTCATTGAGAGCTTACACTTTGCCATGTGGTAGAATATACTGTGGAGTTACTGTTTCTTCTGCCTGCTCCACGCTGATGCTGGTGGAGGCAGGGAGTATCAGTGCTCCTTGTTTCTACGTATTTGTATTGCAGGAGACACCCTCCCTGTCCATAGGCTGAGAGGGAAAACTCTAGCTCGTTCTCTAGGAACAGTCAGGCTATGTTTTGTTTTGGGTTTTTTTTTTTTGCATGGGTGTGTAAAACAGAGCTCTGTTTTTAAAATTTGTTATCATGACAATCAGAAGAATCTCACAGCCATACTGCTGTGAGTAGCCCTGGCTTGTGCAAACAAAACACCTCCTGCCCCAGCTGCTCACAAATTGCATTTCACCCATGGCTTTGTGCCTGGCACAGCCATGGATTCAAAAGTAACCAGAGAATGACAGTCGGGCCAGAATGTGACCGAAGCTGGGAGGTTAGCCCTTGTAGCCCTGTGCCATGGCGGAGCTGTGAGATGCCCTTTGGGCATGTCAAACCTGCATAGCCAGGATGAAGGAATAGCACAGAGAACAGTTTGTTCTGGCTCAAGCATCTCTTCCAAAAATGTTCTTAACTTGAATGAGTCTTAACTTGAAGAGCTGAAGCATTTACTGTGTCCCTTGAAAGTTGTTTTAACTACGTCAATTACTTTAACTGGAAAAAAATCAAGGCAAGAGAGAGCATATCCTTCTTAGGGCAATAACTGTCACTGGATAAAGAATATGTTTTTGGTCCTTCCTCAGGTCTGAAATAGAAGCAGCAGACTTGAAGGTAAATCCAAGGTGCTTGGTATGGAATTAGGTATCTACCAGTGAGGTCACCTCTGAAGGAAAAGGTATTTGATACCTGTAAAATAGAGGAGGGAAGACAGAAGTGGAAGCGGGTGTCTCTGAAGAGAATGAGATTTCAATGAGTCCTTCTAATGAAGAGGGCTGTAGTGGTTCCAGCTTTCCAGAGACATGGTAAAATCCCCATCCCTGAAGACATTCAAGGTCAGGCTTGATGGGGCTCTGAGCAACCTGATCTCATTAAAGATGTCCCTGCTCACTGCAGGGGGGGTTGGACTAGATGGCCTTTAAAGGTCTCTTCCATCCCAAAACATTGTTTGATTCTATGATTCCCTGCCTTGGAGGGAAAAGCATCTGCAAACCAGTCCTGCAGGGACAATGTGTTGACATGCTCTGTTTTCTCCTTCAGACCTTGCTGTCACAGACCAACTTTGACAAAATAGCAGCAAGGCAGGCTGGAAAACTTCCTCAGAAATAGAAAAGTCAAGAAGTATTCTACTCAAAAAACTGCTTCCCAAGGCTGGTGACGTACTTAAAGACGGTGAATAATTGACCTCAACAGCGGAAGGGAAAAAACCCAACAAAACTATCTGCTCTTCCCTCTGGCAGGCTCCAGTGCCTTGGGAGATGGCTCTGCTGACTCATTCAGAAAGCAGTTTTCAAAACATGACTCCTTCGCTTGGATCTACATGGCTCCTTTCCCTGGGGATGGCAGCCCACCTGCCCTGGTCAGCAAGGGCAGAGTGGGAAACCTGCCCTCAACCTGCCCCCTCCTGGGAGCTGCATGGCTCCCACCTGGCTGCCAGCTCAGTGGGTCTCTTGGCACTGGCACCCCCTCTGCTTAGTCTACATTTGAAAAAAAAAAAAAAGCTGGGTTCTGATGTTTGGAAGTTCCTTCAATGTGATATTTATCTCCTGTGCTCTACAGTAGCAAGTCATATAAAATAATAAATAAATAGATATTGAAATACCAGATACATGAAACAGAAGAGATTACTGGTTCAGTTCTTTCCCTTTAAACATTAGGTTTCCAGTGTATGAAGACTGGAACATGGTGCAATGTAAATACAAGGTACAAATTCTGTCCCAGGGTGGCCCTAAGGAAGAAAAGACATTCCCTAAGGCACACGAGGAAAGAGGTGGCTCTGTGCTTGTCCCATTGCAGGCAGGTCCACTCCTGGCTGCTGTGGGAGGCAAGGTGCTGGCAGCATGGCATGTTGGATGGTCCTTTCTGTGCAAGTGAATTAGGAGTCCTTTACCTAGCTCCCAGGCAGAGGAGACCACTGTGTTCACGTTGTGGGTGCTAAGGAGATTTTAGTTTGGGCACAGATCAGGGGCTACTGGGGCGATCACAGAGTACCAAGAGGCCTATGTTGGAGGACGGCCCAAACAAGCACACTTTTCCTCCAGGAGATTACTTTTCTACCAGGATGCTTTCCACAGGGGGCTTCTTCCCTAGCGGTGGTGGTGATGAAGCACCTGGAAAAAAGGAGGATTTTATTCATGTAGCTCTTGACAGGTCTCACTCTGCCCTGAAGCAGAGATCTGTGCTGGAGAGAGGATCTAACTCCTCAAGGCTTTCATCACAAATTGCTGTCACTTTGGCACGGCTGAAGTCAAGCTAGCATCAGTAACATCCTTCTCCAAGCAACCTCATGGCAGTTGCGGAACCAAGAGGAAAGAGCAGAGCTCCTCACGGGAGCTGCTGTGTGGCAATTTGGGTAGAAGGTGGGACATGGCAGATGTTCTTTGTCTGACTTGTAGTGGCACAAGTAGGCTCTTGGACCTCAGCTCTCAGCGTGAGCGAATGCGCAAAGCATTTTATCCCTTGTCTGCTTCCCAGAAAGTTAATTCTTCTCCCTCCCTTTGCAGGGGGCAAGCAGCACATACAGCTTCTTCAGACAAACAAGAGGCTGGTGAGCAAAGAGGACCTGGGCATCTGTTTTGCAGGAGATTGGGTCAGATCTTCAAAGCTGGGACTGGCTCATCTGCCTTCCTGGCTGATGACAGCTGACAGCTGTGGAAGACAGAGGGAGAGGGGGAGACAGGCTTGATGTGAAAAGAAAAGGAGGTGGGATTGCCATTGATGATGGTTTTGCTAGTTGAATTCCAATTCCAGCTCTACACGTGATGAATTAAAATCTGGAATGGTGTTTAGCAAATGCCGCTTGCCAGGCCAAATTAGCAGCCTTGTTTTTTGCTAGTGGCAGCTCTTTAAAACTCTTAAAGAGGGTCTCCTTTTAAAATGTGGCATAAATAGGATGTTTTCTCAACAGTAGCATTTCCTTACTTGAGCATCGCAGTAATTTTTGTACCCTTTGGTCTCCCACAGCTGGTATACCAAAAGAAAATGACAGCACAAAACCCAGCCAAGCTCCTCGGAAATGTAAATAGACCGGAACCACTGGTGTCCTCTTAGCACAGCATCAATCACTGCCGGGTGCTGAAAGTGGCAGCGCATTTGTTATGGTCCAGGCAACCATTGCAGGCAGCAGATGGAGAAGGTTTAAGACCTAACAGCAGTGTTTTGGAGGTATGCGCGACTCTCTCCAGAAAATGGAGCACAGATGGGGTCTGCTTTGACCTGCTCACTCAGTAACTGCAAAATCCTTGTGTTTTCAGACCAGCTCTATATTTATCATGAGGCTCGGTGGCATGGTTTGGAAACCTCGCACCTCCTTCCTACTCGTGCTGGTCTCTGTTGGCCGTTAGCTGAACTTCCCGAGGATTTGCAGTGAAGTAGTAGGCAGTAATTCAAGGCAGGTCCTTAGCTTCTGGTGGGCTCTTCAGAAGAAAAAAATGTTGTATTACTTTATTTGAGTAGACTTTCCCAAAATAGTAGTCTTTGGAGACAGTTGCTGCAGTTGAACTCTTGCAGCACCGCATCCATCAGCCACAAGAACAGATTCAGATCTGTCCATACAAGAGGATTCCCATGCCACAAAGACTTCTCCCAGAAGACAGGAAGACCTTAGAAAGCGCAGGGGCCATGCTGGTCTCTCTGTTGGAATGGTGATGGTGTGAGATGTTTGACTTGATGATGAAGTGTAGGGTGGCTTTTAGCCATAGCATGCTCTGACTGATAAGTACTGGCTTTATCAACCAAAGAGTAAGACGAAGTCTGCTGCTGATTTAAAGGCAAAGCGAGCAATTCTTTTAAGGATGACAAATAGAAGGAATGTAGTGAATACTGTGTCATGCTGTAGTTTGCCTTGCAGGATGGCTATCATTAGGAGATAAATGCAGATGTGACTTCTTGGCTGTGCCATTTTTGTGGAGGACAAGCAACAGTCACTCTCCAGTGGATGGACCTACATCTGGCCTGTTTCTGAGTCCTGCTTCTTGAGGAGCTGTCTCTTACCGCTTCTTCTTTCTCACTGACTATGGAGAGAGCCAAGGAGATCAAACCAAAGAAATGCCTGTGTTACCGGTGTCAGAAGCCATGTGTCCAGGCCTGGTAAACTTGCCATTTCTTCAGATAGAACTATGTGAGAACAAAGTGAGTTTTTTCTTTCATTTCTCCGTGTGTACTCAGAAGCTTCAGTGAGATTTCTGGTGGATCTGTAGCTGAAAAATGCGTTCAACAGAAACTGTTAACCCAGTTAACACATTAATTCACACGCTGGTAAACTTAGGTTCTTTTCAGTAGCACATTACAAGCCCACACAGACCTTGGGGCAGAGCGTTTGTCTTCCTTCTTGTCCTTTGAGACCTCATTGTGCTGTCCATATGGATAGCTGTGGTAGGTATTTCCTAGAGATACTGAGATCTGTAATTTTGGACAGGTCTACATGACACATACCTGACAGCATTGCACTGTTGTATAAACAGTAACTGATCCTGACACGGGGGGCCAGAAGAAGACTGTTTTGAAGGTTATGTTGCAGCTGTAGTTATACCAGCAACACTGCTTTCGGAGCTTATTTTATTTGATTAGCTCTAGGGATGAATTTTGGGCTGTGCTCAGAAGGATAACACATTGTTATATTATCCTCCATTCCTCGTACAGGAGCGTGCCAATTCTTGGATGTCCTTGTGGGATGTTTGTTTCTCAGCCAATTTCTGTATCAAAGCTTGCTTTTTCCAAGAATGCCAGGTGGTTATGCGAGTCACTGCTTTTCAGGTTACTGTCTTTTTCATGCCATGGAGCAGTGAGGGGTAAGTGATGCAGCTGCCCAGAGGAACTGTCGAGAATCTGTAGTCACTGAAGGCTGGTACTTACTAAAGGTGATTAATAGCTGTGCTGGTGCTAGTACAACCGAAGGATCAATCCAGCCGGGTGTAACCACGACGTAGAGCAGTGAAAGATTTCTTGTCAGTGTAGGAGGATATTCGAACCACCTCTGTCTTTTGAGATGCTTATCATATATTGCCTCCAGGGAGGGCGGCTGGAAGCCAGAGACCAGATCCCAGGCTATTATACATCTATTTCACCTCCTTTAACTACAGGTAGAGCTGAAGGGCCATTTGTTGACTTAGGGGATTGTTTGGCAAGCCTTGCCACCTGAAATGTCATAAATTTTCTTTTCGCTTGAGTATGTCCTCCTGTTTCTCTCCATCCCCCTGAATTGTCTGGCAAACCGATTCCACTTAAAAGATTTTTTCTTTTTTTCCTCCCTCCTAGCAATTTCACTGCCCTAGTTGTACTCCCTGCCTGATCCCACAAACTTCAGGACTGATGCCATGAAAATGCAGGACCAGATGTCTCAGGGCAGCAACCACCATTGTGAAAAGAAGCCATGAGTTGGGCCAGGTCTTGAATCCCAAAATGTTACGAGACAGGTTGGGATGGATGGAGGGGAAGGAGTTGCCTCAGCTGTTGTCCTGAAAATGAAGAAGGTTCATAGTGAAAAAGAGGATCATTACTTGCAAGATCCTCCGGTCATTGCTTAGCCAAGGATAGCAATTGCTCTACACCAGCATGTGGCATCACATTAAAATCTGGATATTGCCAGGTCTGTGAGGTTCTGCCACATCTTACGCAGCTTTACAACCCATCAATAACATGATCACAATGGGAGAATTCTTCTGCAAGAATGAATAAGCTCAGTCTTAACTAGGAAAAAATCTCAGTCAAAATTTAGAGGAGATGAGGGCATTCCCTACTCCATATTCTGCAAGATCATCCCCAGGGAAGCATGCCTTTAGTGTCCTTTCTATGGCTCCCATGTGTGGGAATCTGGCCTTGTTGGCAGGCATCCAGAGATACTGGAGAGGCTGTTTGCTTCCATCTGGCTCACTTTTGTGCAAAAAAACAGTGCCAGTTTAGAAAAACAAGGCACATTCTTTTTAATAATTCAATTCCATGAGCAGAGCAGGGAAGCTGCTGTGTTTGGGACTCCATCCCTGCCATTCAGGTGTCAGGATGGAGGGTAGCGACTCCAACAACCAGAGAAACAAACACCCATTTCATCACCTGAACACCCTGAAAGGGTTGGATGCGTCCTTGGATCAGGGGACTCCAGCCACTGGTTTCTGTCAGTCCATCTTTAGGCAGGCATTGCAGCTGGCACCGTCATGAGCTTCACATTAAGTCTGCTGAATTGGAAGAGGTGCCCCATGGTGTCGGAGTGTTGGCTAGGGTAGCAGAGGGGCATCAAACTGCTGTGTGATATTCAGAAAGCAGTAGTCCTGGGCAAGGCTACCTGACGTCCTTCAAGGATTAACAGCCCATGGTGGAACTCGAGCTAGATCTGACACAGATGCACCCTCTGTCCCTGTCTCCCTCAATATTTTTATGCCAAGCAAGGGTGGCTGCTGCAGCTGGGCAGCTGCTGGGCAGCCCACAGGACAGATGCCTCCCCAGAGCTCCTCTCCTGGAGAACACTATAGCTCTCCCAGGAGCAATGTGGGCGCCTGGAAGGAGGCAGAGCTTGGATCTAGATACAATTGGTTGTAAAGGATGTAAAACAAGCACTGTTTACTTTCTGCCCACAGTGGACAATACACCCTCCAAGCTTCACCTTCCCACGCATTGCTGCAGTCAGGGCTATTGCATTCGTTATGATCATTTCCCCCCGGATTGTTAGAAGGCATGATTTCATTGTTGTTATTTTTAATCTGCTAGCTCCAGAGCATTAGGATGCTACCTGCAGACCCTCTATTTCCATTCAAATCATACCTTTTTACTGGTATCACTCGCATCACAGTGACAAGCCCGCTCCTGAAAACAACAATGGTGCATTATGCAGACTTTGACTTCTCAGCTAATGGGAGATAAAATTATAAAGAGGGGCAGGTGAATCATCTGCTCTGAAGCACTGATGAATACACACGAGGCTTTCAGACCGCAGCTCCGTGTGGCGAAATGAGTGACTGGAGAAAGGGGAACAATAAGGTATTCAGACAAATCCAGCAAAGCAAAATGACCGTATGTGCTGGAGGGAGGGTGTCTTCTTCCACTCTTGCGCTGGACTGTCCTGGGACAATTGGAGCATTACAGTAGTGCTTCCACCCTTTCTTTTTTTACCGTGTTTTGAGGAGGATTCAATGAGAAAAGAGGGTGGTCCCTGTCACCCAGGCCATGCTCACTGCACCACAGCGTGGGTGAATGCATGGAGAGGCAGAAGGAGTTCCTGAATGCATCAAGGCACGTACAGCTTGGGAGAGGGATAGAAATAATAAAGCTTCACATTCATTTCTAAAAACCCATCAAAGTTTCCTTCCTTAAATGTTAAGGAGACACAGAATATCCTCTCGTTTTCTCTATCAACTCTTTCCTTTGCTTCTCTCACTGCAAAAAAACCTAGGAAAATGTGTTGGCTTGGAAATTTTTTCTTAAGCCTCAAAAAACTGAGAAGGTGGAAAGCTCTTTATTTTACTTCACTTGGAAGTCCGGGAAAAGACAAAAGAAGGTACTGCTTTGAATGTTTGGTTTTGTTCTGCTACTGTCCTTCAAAATATGTCCTTCAAGCTTGTGAGCAAGCCCTTTGATTTTTTATGGAGGAAACAGAACATTCAGAAACCAAATCTACGCTTTTCTGAGTGCCAGATAATATCTCTGAGGCAAGAATCCTGGAACATATCAGGAACATCTTTCGCACTATAAAGTTTCAAATCTGCCCAATTAAGCATGAAGTCCAGGAGGTGAACTGGACATGGTTTCTCCATGTGTTGTCAGAGGTAAAGCACCACATGCCAGAAGCCTCCTTCAGTTGGTAGGGTTAGGTCCAAAAAAAAAAAAAAGACACTAAAAAATAGCTTTGGTCAATAAAGTTTGCATACTGTAGAAGAGTGGGTAGTGAGCCACTGGCATGAGAGGAGAGGGAGACACCTTTCTGGTCTAAATAAAGTCACCTAAGCTTCCCAAATTTTTTTTTTACACAGTATGAAGTAGGTTATTTTTAGGAAGAAAAGCAATGAACTGCCTGAGCAGCCATACTTCTGCAGGGTCACAGAAGCCTGCAGTACCCTTTGCTTGTAGCACTGGCTCTCCACAGTAATTTAATAGCTCACATTTATTGCAAAACTGTTATTCATATCCCATTAGATTTTGGGGTGTGGGTGTGGGTGTGCAGCAATAAGCAATGTACATTGTCACGGTTCACAAAGCTCTTGTGACACTTGACAACTGAGAGGAAATTGCATTTCTCCCTGCTGTAAAGCAGCTACAGAGATGGAAGGTACGAAATTAGTCAGCCTTAACAGGCATTAATCAAGGAAAGGAACTTGAGGATGCCCTTGGAGAAAGACAGACTGAGAAGCTGGGCCTAGAGCCTGGTTTTTGCTGGTCGCATGTGCTTGAGAGTTCTTGTCAGTAGCAGCAGAGGAGCTGGGTATGAGCTGTGGGGAAGAGACAATTAAGTAGCCAGCCTGGAGAGACCAGCCTATTATGAAAGCAGCTAAGACCAGGAAGTTGATGAGAATTTCAGCACTGGGAGCAGGATGAAGAGCAAATTCGGAAATAACAGGTCTAAGGGAAGCGTTCCTGAGCCACCCAGGATTCCAGAGTCTTTGTGTTGTTCCCAATGGGAGAGGAACCTTGTGAAGACTGGAAGGCTGGCTCTGCACCTTCTCTGCTCCCACACTGTCCCTGCAGGTGGGGCAGGTGACCGGTCTGCACTGGCGCGTGTATCCCCTGGCAGTGTGGCCCTTGCAGGTGCCAGATTTTTGGCAAACCTCTTCTCCGGGGGACGACACTGCATCCTTGTCCCCTGCAACCACTGTTCTGCTTTCTCCTGGAGCAGCTGCGACACTGTGACACAGAGATGTCTTGCGTAGCTTACTCCACCGGAGGAAGAAGAAACAGGAGAGAGAAGCTTGTGTCAGCTTCCTCGGGAAAACTGTCTGGGAAAAACCCCTGGCTGGCCTGAGGTTTAGTGCCTCCGGAGTGTTAGCAATGGTGTGGGAAGCACAGAAAGAGGAGGCAATTGCAAGCCAGACCATAGACAGCCATAAATACTGTCCTCCCTGCACAGCCAGAAAGTTGCTCTTCCTTGTAACCCTGCCTGCAGAACCCCAGAGAGCTAACAAAAAAGCCAGCTTGAGCTAAAAAAAGCCACCTTGTGGCTTTTTTTTAAATTTTATTCAGCATGTTATTCACCCTGCTACCCTGGCTTATAGTCGTGCTTGTTTTCTCCTGCGTTCAAAGGTTACTTGTTTGAGATCCCTGGGTGGAAGACAATTGTTTTCAGTGCTGAATACAGCCTTTTGGGGCTGATGCAAGACTGATTCCATTCATGAAACTCGAGGTGACTTCTTAGCTCTAGCAATACAAAATGGGAGTACAGCTCACCTTGCAGATGGTTGACTAAAATATTAAACAAGTGATTCACCATTACTCACTGTCTCATCAGCTCATAAATTTAAAATAACTCTCTTTTCTATCATTTTTATATAAGGAAATATAAAAGAGGTAAAGCCATATTATGCATAACTATGCTAAATTGATCCTCCAGAGAGGAGGATAATAAACTAATAAACTTTTTACTGGCTTCTGCCTCTTTACATTAGCTGAAAACTGAAGCAATGAGAATAAATCTTGCATTTCTGTGTTTATGGAGCTGTGGCAGTTACATCTGCCCCGAGAAAGGCCTGCCCAAAGACCTCACAAGGATGGCCATTAAAGAGTGATGACTTTGCTTCAGGTGCTCCCTCCACCTTCTGTGCGCTGGGCCCCCGCTGAGGAGAACTCACCACAAAGGCATAAAGGGGGCCCCACCCAGGAGCTGGTTTGAGATGGTTTGACTGTGGTCAGGAGTTTTCCTCTTGTGCTAGGATCAGGGGTTTGGCCCTGCTGCGATCACGATTTTGGCCAAGGAAACTTCCCAGGGCTCCTTGAGTCCTCATCCTCTGCACTGGTAAGTGATCCTGGCTGGGTACATCCCTGAGTGAGCCCTCGTCCTGGTGAGCAAGTGACCCACTTTTCTGGGTGCCCTTCAGTTGGAGGTTTTTTTCCTTTGGTGAGTGCATGTTTTGGGTCATCTTTCTAAAAGGAATATTCACAAATTCCTAAATCAAGTTGTGTATGATTATATTCCTGACTGCATCTTAATTTGTAATATACTTTGGTCTGTCAGAGTGCTGGGTAGTTTTCCAGTTGGAATAAATCTTTGTTCTTAGCAGCTGCCCTGTCTGTTTTGTGGATGCCTGTGTGACGAAAGGATATAGGAATTGTGATGTATCTGGTAAAATAAAGGAGTAGAAATCTGAACGCATTATACTACTTAGGAAGATGAAAATAATAGCTGGACAGTGTGATCACAGGCGACAGAAAATGAGAACGTGCTGTCATGCTGTTTCTGGGTCCCCTATCAGCTCTCATTAGACGTTGCTCACTAAATAATTTGTAACTGCTGAAATTCTCATTAAAAAAAAAAATTGTTCTTGTAGATTTCTGCATGTAAACTGAGCAGATTTTTCTGTCCTACAGCAAAAGTGTGTCCCCTAGGCTGGGCACCCACTGCCTCTCTGGGCACCAGGGGAGTTCCAGCCCATATGCAGCAGCCCTGCTTTTTAAATTCCACTTTTCTTTCTTTTTGGAGTGTCAGAGCAGTGCTCTCAAACCCTTGTTACTATAGTTGGGGAAGATGGGCTGTAAATGGGAAAGCAGAGGTGACATGGGATATGCAGTCTCTGGGACTGAGGGGACAGTGCTGGGCTGGTTGCTTTTTTCTTTGATTGATGTAACTAGTTTGGAAGGTTTGTTCTCCTCTGGAAAATGGTGAGTTTAATCCAAAAGCTCTGGAGAGACAAAGCCAAAGGCATGTTTTTTCATATTTGTTTTTAGTCTGCAGTAACTTCTAGTAGCTCAGTGTTCAGAGTGCTACGGGTTGTAAATATGCAGGGTGGGAACCAGCCCCTGCCCAAAGGCTGTGTGGCTGGAGAAGACACTGGGAGAAAAGCCCTAGACTACCAAGGTGAATAGGAAAACTAGGAATTTGGACTCCTGGTTCCCAAGCTAGACCTTCCTCTGCATAGACTAAGCTACTTAATTTAATTGCACTTGAAAGGGGAATAAGCCTCCCCTGCTCTGCCCCTGATTTAACTGTTCTGGGATCCAGCCTAGAGCATGGGGTACCAGAAGTTACTGACAGCTGTAATAGGTGAATTTGTGCCAGATAGAAGCCACCTCCTGACCACAGCCATGGCAGAAATCATGCTACTTCAGTGGGTTTGTGCTGGGGCCCTTCCAGTGGTCTCCCATGGTTGGACCAATGCCTGCAGCACTCTGTGTGCCTGTTCAAGAAAGAAAAGTTGCTGAGGGGCTTTTGCAACATCTCTGCTGACTAGTATCACAATTCAGTGATTTAGCTGTCTTATATCATCTCTTATCAGGCTCCAGTGATTCTAGTAATTGCTTTTTACCATCAAGTGGAATTCAAGTCTCATTTTTAAGGATTATTTTGCTGCTGCAAGTGGAAGTTGGTGGGACCAAAACCATCTCTGGGCTGCAAGAGATGTTGTTCGCTTTCCCCTTCAGCCAAATAAAAGCGAAGAGTCAGCTAAGAAAGCAGCATATCATGAGCCCACCAGCAAATGCTTCTGAAAAAAGAATGATGGCAGAAAAGCACTGCCACTAACAACTTTGAAGAGTGGTGGTGAGCTGGACAGGCTGAAATCTGAAATCCTCCCTTTTGTGCTAAAGGAGAAGGAGACTCCAGCTTGCACTCACTCTAGGGTCTTGCCGACAGTGACTCCTGTCCTATGCAGGAGTGAAGCCAGGGTGCACCCAGAGAAGATACTCTGGTCCACCAGGCTTCACATGGGTTCTGAAATTACGCCACGAGGCAATTGTCTTCACCATGATACATCTCGGTCACTGTCTTGTAATGAGTCTCGCCTGTAAATCAAGTCTTATGTGAGAGTCCCATCATCATGTTAGCAAACTCCGCACTTGTTCTTCAGCACAAGGCAGGCATGCCTGGTGGCTTTGCAAAGGATGGACAGGACTGGTCCCCTGGGAGGCAGGATTTGACTCCTGCTGCGGAGTCCACTTTGTGCAGCCTGGACCTCACAGCAAGCATGATGTGTGGGCATTGGAGAAGGAGAAAAACACCACTGGCATGAGCCTTGGACTCTTCGAGGCCTCTTTCCTAGCTTTGCAGCTGCAGATGCCCTTTAGTATCGCTGTTGCCGTCAGCTTCTCTTCACAACCCGTTACAGTGCTGGCCCTGGGGCTTGTTTGGATGAGGAAGAATTGCCGTAGGCTTCCATAGACATTGCCATGCTTTTGTGCTCACAATAGCTGTGTGTCTCTTGGTGGTGCCTTTCCTTGGTTGAGACGCTGGTCACCTACAAGCTGCCCAGCAACATGATGTTGATTCAGCCCGGGTGCTGAAGAACAGGGGTAGAAGAGGACATTCAGTGGTAGTGCAAGGTTGCCCACTTTCTGCCTTGCACCAAGGTTCATGCTACCCATACGATGTCATAGGTAGGAGGTGGAGGGCCACTGTAGACATTGCCTGAGGGAAAACTGTCTGAAGAGTGTCTTATTTCCTATTTGGATGCTGAGTATGACAGGAAAAACATATGGTCCTTCCTCTCGTTGCACTCTCACCTCTGCCCTTAGACACTGTGACAGCCTGGAAACAGTTTGGCTTTATTTTGGTGTCTTAGCCTCTGTTGTCTTGGTGGAAGGTGGGTCCTGTTCAACCTTGCTGTCCCTTCAGGGTTCCTGTGAAGTTTTCCTGCTTTCTCCCACAAAGGGGGCCAAAAATGCTTAAGGAAATGGCAGTTTCCCAGGCAACCACAGTCAAAAATTTCATCAATTAATCAGGAGGAAACTAAGGAAAAGAATGGGAAGCAGATGCTCAAAGCAGGACAAGGCTATGAATGATTGGTGCTAAGAGACAGGCAGAATTTACGTCAGGAGAGACCCCAGCCTGGGGCTGAGGCGACTTCCTATGCTAGAGCTCGTTACTGAAAATTATGGCAGGGAGCCAGGAATGGCTTCTCAGACAAATGTCCAGGTCAGTATTTAGAAAATTAGGATTCACACTGCAGAAGTATAGCCAGATTGGCTCAGAAAGGCTCAAGGAGAGATGAAGAAATTATATGCTAATTTTTCCTACCACGTATGACAGTTCTCTGGTTGTGCCTAATAAAAATGGATTTTTGATGCTCCCTAGCTAAAGTTATGGGTAGGTGTGATCTCTTAAAGATGTTAATTTCCTGCTGCCTTTGTGGTCATGACATGTTGGCTAACCTGTCTTCACGGGGTAGGCCACGCAGACGTGTTGAACAACCAGTACTGCCTGTATACACATGGCAGCTGAGGGAGGGACTGAATTTCTTCTTGAGGTCTCTGGTTGGATTAAAGACTGTAGAAGTTTTAGCAAAATGTATCGGTGCTTTTGTTCAAGCCTTGCCGGGAATGGCAATGGCAACGATTCTCCAGATTTTGGTGTCTTCTTGCAACTTGATCAGAATGAAAATAAAAAGGTCTTGAAGAATCTCCTGAGACAATAAAGTGAAAAATATCTTGACGTGAGAAAAGATTGTTATAGCAACTTTGAATCCACTCTTTCTGTTCTTTGCTTTTAAAACATCTTATACTTCTTTTCTTCATGAGATTTTTCTTCATAAGATTTTATTCCTTCCATTTTTCTCTGTTTAACAATCCAACTTCTGTTTCTGCTGGAAGTAACTGCACCAAATGATAGAGACAGCATTGTGAGCATCCCTTCTTCTATACGCTGCACAGCTTTTATCTATATTTATAGACAATTTATACAACAACATACTTTTCCCTTAAGACATTCATTTAAGTGAGTGCTGGGAAGGAGCTTTTGCACAAATCAGCAAGAAAAAACCAAACCATCTCTTGCTGTAAACATTTGTTCCTTTTACCTCAGTAATAAATACTTGCTTGGAATTATGAGCTGATATAATTTATCAATTGATCGTTGTAAAGCACACTGTGGTACGGTATTTCACATGCCTGGAGTTCATCTTTTGATTAGAGCAGACCTCAGCTTTTTGTTTGTAAAGCAAATTAAAAGACACTCTCAATGTATTATTTGCATTAAAATAACATTAAATATTAACATTACTTTATTAATTACACTAAAATATCAGTAAGTAAAAGAGCAAGGTTCAAACAATCAGTGTGTTCATAAGAAGAAAAGCTAATCAGAAATGTTAGAGCCACATTAAATCTGTTGTCTTCTCTAGGATGGATTTTCTGCCTTTAATGATAATCAGCCCTATGACTTTTCTGAAACATTCAGGAAGCATTAAATACACCTTCCAGCTTGAATTGTGTGTACGTGAGATATAAGACATTTCAGCACTTCAAATCCTTCCCTTGTCTCTCCTTTTAGTGTCTTCCACCTGGCAAGGAAGTAAAGAGAGAGGTTAGGATAAGGGAATGTGATCTCCCTGGGCATCAAAAGAGGCCATCAGGGAGATCTTCAACCTTCCTGCTCAACTGCTGCCTAAACCCTGGGAGAGACCTAAGCTAGCCAAGGGGTCAGTTCCTCGCCTAGCTGATGTGTTGCCCTAGAGTCTGTTCCCTTGTCTTCTGGGTCAGCCTTGAGCAATGGTCAGTTCCAAGGATGACTGAGGAAGATGTTCTTTGCCAGGTAAAATGACCGTCATGAAGCCCTGTACAAGAGGACACTAAGGAGGACCTTCAGTCCTCCCTTCTGTGCTGTCTTGGGTGATGACCCTTGCTATTGTGTCTCCTAGCAACAAGTTCTTTATTCCTTTCCACCTCCATCTTGCTTTCTGGTACCCTGCTAAGGTGCCAAACACATGTCTTTTTGTTGGCCTGCTGAAAGGGAATGGCATGAAATAAATGGAATTTATCATCAGACTGAGTGAAGGAAGAGCAGTTAGTTGGATGGTTCTCTCTGTTCTTTATCCTCTTGCTTGGCCAAAATATGAAGAGAACAGTAAGAAGCTAGGAAAGCTGCAGAACTGCACAGAAGAAGGGAAAAAGGACTCCTCAAAGGGCACAATTTGCCCCTTCCAGAGCAAATGCAAGCTGTGCTTCCCCCAGGGTCAAGAGAGGGACCAAGCACCTTCCCAGTGTGCTGCTGCAGGGCAGCCGAATGTTGTGCTGCTTGGAGCAGGGTGTCAGCTGAAGCTGCAGCTCCCACCAAGAAATTCCCAGGGGGAACCTGCCAGACCATGACGTGAGTTTACATGAAACATGTTTGCACCTGCTCACAAATAAATTCTGGAGGCGTGATTGTGATCTGACACTGCTTTATTGGTTGAGCTGTGCTAATTATAAGCTTTCCTCCAGTGGGAGAGCAAGGAGAGGGAGAGATGTGCTCTCTCCTTGCCTTGTGACTGGCTTAGTTTCCGTTTAGCAACAAACGTTTGTGACATGGTTTCACACCACAGAAGCTGAAGCTCCTTTGTGCACTGAGAAAAATGTTAAGGGTCAGCTGTGGTTAACTTGCAGATGGCAGTAACAAAAGCAGTTGTATATCCATATTAACGAACTTCAGGGTCATTGACACGTTCATGATGATGGCTTGGCTCATGCCAAAAAATGGGATGTCATGAGAAGGGCTGACAGGTGCACACTGCAGGAAGTTGGGGTGCCTGATTTTGCTCTGTGCTGACTATGTGATGGTAAGACTCCCGGAGAAAACTCTTAAGTAAATTTGAAGTGCTTCCTGTCCAGCAAAGGACTCACTTGGATTAACCCTAGCATAATCAAGGTCAGAAACAGATGATAGGAATGTACCTGCGCATACATATACCTACCACCTCTATGATGAGGAAAGCTGTCAGAAGGCTCCAAAATTGCTGAATTAAATAAGCTTCAAGAATATCTCTGATTTCCTGAGAAATGTGATGTGCCCATATTTCAAGAGTTTATTTTCATTTTTTTTCTTTGCTGTTACTCAGTGGGACCTTAAAAATATGGACCTATTTGTTGTGATTAGACACCAATTGGATTTTGAAATTATAGAGCAGTGGTACTGGTTAATTTTTTATTTATTTATTTTTTAAATCGGAGGACCTGGCCCTTGAGGTATGTTAGATGCTGCTTTCTTCTGAAAAGCCAGGAAAAAACATTAGAGAGCAATTACAGTGGTTGCACATTGCCTGTGTGGGTATGGTCTGCCAGCTGGGAAAAGCTTTGCTGTGGCTCTGCACAGTGCTAATGAGCTGGGCAGCAGTTTGGCTTCCTTCCTGGGAGGAGCTGTGCTGGTCCATGTCTGGAAATGTTCACAGAAATTTCCTTGATGCTTTTGTATAAAAGATGGGGTACATCTCTAGGCAAATCATTAGGCACCCAAGCAACAGTGTCCTTGGTGCCTGCCTGGCCCAGGTTTGACCTTTTTGGAAACTTGCAGCTCGGGTAAGTTTTCTGTTTCCCAGAATGCAAAATGATGCATTAAAAAAATTGACATCTTCTAGACTCTTCCTGCTTTAGAGCAGAATGTGATATTAGTAGAAGGAGACCAGCCAAGAGTTAGGCACAGATGTCTTTGTATTTTGGGACATGCAAAGAGCATCTTGACTGTTTCAGGCAGAGCAATTCTGGAGTGGAAGGGACTGAAGGTGGTCATGGACACAAAACTAGTCTCAGAACTGCTCTAATTAGTTCAAAGGAGCAATTTTCTCCTGACTTTTGCTGAAGGGAAGTGATGGCTTGGGCAGATACTTCCTCAGTCATAGTCCCCAAGCTGTGGAAAAGAAGTTTAAACAGATGAGTGCCTAGGAGCTAGAGGACTGCTCAGCTTCTTCAGTGCCACCCCCGGGCTGATTTATGCTGATCTTTCACAACTGGCTAGAGGAACTACCACTCATGTGGACTAAGCTTCAGATGGTGAGAAAAGCATGGGAAGCCAAATACTTTCCTGTAAGAGGCGAGGATGTGGTTTCATCCTCTGTGGACCTGTTTTTGCTACTGCAAGGTGAGCCTGCCTGACTTTGGTGGACAGAGTCCCTGCTGATTTGTGGAGCAGGCTAGGAAAGGATCCCATTGCTCCTGGTGATGTGGAGGGGATGAGGGATAGGACCATTCTCTGGGATTGTCCTCTATGTTTTGCCACATTTTCCCCTATTTTATCCAGTCACCTAACATGTGCTTCTAGACCTAGAGAGTCCATGTGATACTAATGTCTGAGCTATACTGCTGGGCAAAAAGGAAAATGCACTGAACATGAAGAAAATAGGAAGGAGAGAAAGGGAAATCACTTAGGTTTTGGTAATGAAGGTCTGCCCTTTCCTTCTAGGGAAATGTGTTTTTTTATCTTTTTGCAAATTATCTCCTCTTTCCTACGGAAAAGCCTCCCTTTTGGCTGTGCCTTCAGCAAGTGGAGCAGCAAAGTGATGTTGTCTGTGGATGAGATGCTTCCTAGCTGGGCAATTGATGCTAACACAAGTCAGACCACCTTAGAAGAGCAGTTAAACGTGAGTGCTCTTTACCGTGGCTTTAGAGATTAGATGTGGGTTGTGAGCTCTGTTGCGAGACTACTCATATCTCTGCTGTGGCTCTGGTGGTTCCAGCTTGCAGCACTGCCTGGTCATGGCTCAGGTGAAACAACAGGATGGGGAGTATTCCCAGGATGTGTCGATAGAGAAGGGAGTCTGGTTGTATGGCTGTGAGCTCTGCTGTGCTGTTTGCCCTCTAAGCCACACAGTGAGCCTTAGACCATGTTATTTACCTGCTTAGATAAAGTACAGGGACTTCAGCCCATGTTTGAGACCTGTTGGGGAAGGGATACGTTTGAGTCATGCTGCAGAGTAAGCAGAGCATCACCTTCTCTACTGAGAGAGCAGCAGTAACATTTCCATCACACTGCCGGTTTTGGGGAGAGAACTTTGGCAGCTGAGACATGGAGAGCTGTAAGTGCTGGTGCGAAGAGTCCCATGTGCCATCCTCTCGAGGTCCATCTGGTATTTGATTCAGAATGACTCTTCTCTCTCATTCTGACTCACTGCCGTAGTCTATTTGTGGCTTGTGCTTAAGGAAGAGTTGAGTTAACGAGAATATATTAAAGAGGTCATAACAAGGAGTACAAGGGGTGCATACCAAGATGTTTTCTGTAACTGCGTTAGGCCAGTTGGGTTATACATGGTGAGACTTTTGTGTACACTGTAGGTTGAGCAAAAGTCCAGCACCACTTGGGTTTACCAAGCCCAAAGAGTTGGGATTGGTGGTGTTTGCCACCACTGGTGGCATTTTTCAGGTCCACTGGTGCCCTGTGTGTGAAGAGAAAGGACTTCACAGTCCCAGAGCATAGCCTTAGCCTGGAGGAATTCAGCAGCTGTCAGCAGCCCAGTGTGGCCTTGCTCTGTATTCACTCCAGAAAAATTGTTTTCTCTCTGTATGTTCATTTATGCAAGCTGGATCAGGTAGCTGTGCACATGAGCTAGCCCCTTAAGAAGACTAAAATTGTTGTTAATTAGGCTTTAACAATAATGAAAGAAGGTGACTGAAGGGTCTGAAAGACAGATAGAGGAGGCAGAGCTGGAAAAGCTGGTGAATGCACAAGGTGAGATGACTGATATACCACAGCTAAATTGAAGCCAAATCACCTCCCAGCCTGCACTCAGGAAAGTTCTGCAAAAAAAACCCCTTAATTTATTAGTCTATCAGAAATTATTCTTTCTAATTATAGCTCAGCATTGGTGCTGGCACGTGATGAATGTTCCTGCGTGGCAGCACACTGAAACATGGGGCAGCAGATGCTTGTTGGTAGCGTAATGTTCAGGTGGCAGCTGTGACCCAGCAAGGTGAGGGTGTTTCTGAGCTTCCTATCAGGGCTCTACACCTCAGTGGGTTTTGCCCTGTCCCTGCTGCTTTGTCCTGAAGTGGGCTCCAGGAAAACTATGGCTAAAACCATCCTTCCTTCTGAGGAAGGAAGGGGCAAGTGGGGTCAAGGGTCTCAAAACTGCTTCCTCACCACATTAAAGGAGTGCACTGTGACTTATATGAACAAGAATTGATGTTAGAAAGAAGGAAAAACATTTATGCTCAGTGTCAAAAGCATGCACTAGAAACGCAGCATGCCAAGGCAAGAGTCCTGTCCCTGGTGCAACATACATCTCCTCTTAATTAAATCTCCTGCAGCCTGGAAGCTCCATACAGTCCCAGCAGTTAGCTGCAGATGATGTATGAGATGAGCCATACCAACCCACCCACTCTGCGCATCTCTGCTTGCTCTGTGCTGGTGGGCTGCTCAAGATAATAGCAAAGCCAGATGCAGGGAGAAAGATGGGAGGAACCGGTCCCTCCACTGGTGAATAAATAATTTAAAAGATTATTTCTTTTAGATCTGTTCCTTCCCTGCCACTTAGTGTTTGGTAAACATAGGGAAGATTTCCTAGCCCCCAGGTCTTTCTGTCCTGGAAGTATTGAACATGAAGAGTTTTAACCCACCAGGAGTTTTGGGAATGGCTCCCACTGGGTCTGTACCACTTTTGGATTCGCTTTCTTTATCCTCACCCAAGTGTTCTTGTGAGGCTCTGCTGGATGGTGAAGATGTATGTTTAACAACTGATTCCAAGAAAGGGGAGCCAGTTTATGTGCTGTGAGTCAGAAAATATCTCTGAGCCAGCCAGTCACCTTTCCTGGAGATTCCCATCAGTCAGAGAGAGCAAAGTTTTCACCTGCCAGTTACCTTACATTTTTGAGCACCAAGTGCATACCCACAGCTCATGTCCTTGGTGGGACACATTTTTGTGAAGTCCAGAAATGCCTTCCAGTGTCAGATGGTATAACTCTACCTGCAATAATAACAATAATGATAATTAGATTCTTTTCATCATCCCCATTTGCTGCCATTCCTAGCATCAAAGCTGCTGTAGACACCTGAAAGCTGTGTTACTCGGAAATTCTGGCTGTGTGAGCAGATGCCTTTTGCAGGGTGGTTTCAACAGGAATAGGCTAAAGATCTTATGCTTGCTGAAGTCCGTAGGTGAGTCTTTGCAGATTTTAATTCATCTTTACTCTGTTCCTAATGGAAGTCTGCTTCTCATGGGATGTAAACAGCACACCAGATGTTCCTGCGAAGTTAAGGCAATTAATTGAACCAACCACTCTGTCTGCCCAAGCAATTTAAGGTAGCTCTTTGCTTTTGTAAGCACCTATTATTTCGTCGGTCAAGCAAAAAGATTCTTTGTGGGAATGAAGAAAAAGAGACTGCTGCTCAGAGAAAGGTTTGGGGGAAGAAGATAAAAAAAAAAAAATTTGGAAAGCTATGATGGCCTAACTTTTTGTGTGACACCACTGGAAATTAACGCTTTCCTGTCAGTGGGAATGTTTTTCCCCTTCTACAACAGCATTAAAATTGAATTTGTTCATCTGCTTTTTGAGTGGCAGAAGGAAGGCAGCGTAGCACACTGACATCTCTCTGCTGTTAGATGTTCAGTTCCAAATTTGATGAGATTGCAGTGAGGCATTACTGTTTTCATACTTGCTTCTTTTAAGCAGGTGCTGATAAACAACAAAGCACTTTTTCTGAAGGTTATGATAGGGCTGTAAAGACTAATACCTGCAGAGAATGAATCATCCACTTGGATTATACACCCACCCTGGGATGAGATGAAACCCGTCTGGAAATAGCTACACCAGCTCATTCAGTTTGGATGTACACATGTCAGATGATCCATCAGGCACGAGGGAAAGGGTTCATAAGCAAATCTAATGTTATAGACTTATAGTTGTCATGCTGGCATAGCAGTCTAGGCTTTTGTTTTCCTGGGGGTTTTTTTTGTTGTTTTTGAAGATTCCACCAGCTGTAAATGTGGATTTCACTGGCAGAGGAAAAATGAAGGGTGTTCTCAGCCCAGGCAGAAGTCTGCTGGCACTGGCAGATTTCACCTGAAAGCACAAATAGCAAAAAACCACACCACTTCTTCAAGGAAGAAAGAGATTGCCTGGTGAGCTGAAAACTGAAGTATTGAGACCAGTTTTGCGATCTTTTTTTAAGCTGCTCCTTTTTCTTATGAGAAAGCCACACGTTTGGTGCACATTCACAAATCTAAATTAACTGCTTGTGTATCTTCAAATCACAGACAAAGACAAACAGTGAAATCGAAGTCTCACTTTAGCCTCTGCCCACCTTGTGGGTCTCTGTGCAAGACCTCTCAGCTCCTAACAGGCTCCTAGTTAAGAGCGCTCAGTTCACAGCGCCCAGCCTGACTTTGATGTTCCTGATTCTCCCCTCTGTTGATGGGACAAAATGTGACAAGCCCATTTTCTGCACTGTGTGGACAAAACCTGAACAAGAATCTAATCAAATGCCAAACTGAAGGCAGCAGCCACATGAGGGAGGACAACCACATGCCTGGCTGGTTTCTCTGGTGACTTGGACTTGGCTTGGGCTGCTGTCCCTCTTTATCATTAGCTGCTGTATTGAAAAGCCCCTGGGCTAAAGCAAGTGTGGGTGGGAACAACTTCCACAGAGATGATAGAGGACCTCAATAGCAGATTTAGTGTCTGGGAACAGTGAGCGACAGCCTTAGCTCCTCCCTAAACATAAGAGCCAAGCACAGTAACACAGCCAGCAAGGCAGGGGCTTTGCAAATGATGACTTCAGCTCTGACCCCAGACAAGGCAGACCTAGATGACAGCCGGGTTCAGGCCAAGAATGAAGATCATCGGGCAACTTCATGGTGACAAGACATGTCCTAGGTCAACTCAGGAATCCAGTCTGCAGATGAAAGCCCAGACCAAGGCATAGCTGCTGCTGAACAAAACCACAGCACAGCTCAAACAGCAACGGAAGGCTCAGGGCTGGACTTAGGTGGAGCCATTGGGTATGTTTATTTGCACTCAGGGCCCTGGCAAGTCAGGAGATCTAGCTCACAGCCCTCTTCTTGGGCAAATGGACCATACTTTCAAGTTAATAAACAAGACAACTTGAAAATCAGGTGCACTGAATTCCCATGTTTATTGACTTGCGATATTCAAGTTGGGTCGTCTTTGTAGGTGTCTGCAGATCGCTGTGCAGCTGGATGGCTGCAAAGCCAGTTGAGTCATTCCAAGCTAAACTGATCCTTCTGTGAGCTCAGAAGAAGGACAAGTGAAACTGTTACTGATTGTTTTGCTTATCCAGTAATTGCAAAAAATACAGGACACCAAAAAGGTGCTAACAAGAAGTACTAGAAGGGTTGGTGCATATGCATGTTTCTTTGGAGAGGAAAGTACACTTCCCAAGAGGCCGATGCTTGCTCTTACAGGCTTAAAAGACCTATTCCAAAAGAGATCTGCAAAACTTAGAAGTATTGTGCTGCTTCCTTCATATATTTTTCAGCAGAAAAAGAACTTCTGGAGGGTTGTCTCCAAGCAGGGCTGCTCTAACAGCTAGATCAGGTTGTTCAGGACAATTTGAAATAGAGAAGCTCATCTCTTCCATCCTCTGGACTTAGACCATGACTTGGCAAGTCAGAGCTCAGAAAGGAGATGAGTCCAAAATGCCAACAGGAACAGGTCTGGTTTCAGCATGCTTTGGGTTTATTTATTTTTCTGAAGAGCAAATTCAATTGCTAGACCTTACTCACAGTGCAACTTAGCACACAAGTCTGGCTCAGTCTCATTTCTGACAGACGTTGTTCTTGGGAAAACCTCTTCCCTTCCTTTACTTTTCTTCATCCACTTCATACAAAATGAGGGATGCAGCCTCCTCCTGCATGCCTACTCTGGACTGCAGACGGCATGCAAGGTCTCAGGCCATACTTGCCTTGCTGTGCCTGGTTGGGGCATGAGCTCACGCTGTGGTCTCTGCATTCCTTCACTGGCGTCCTGGGATCTGAATCACTGTGCCCTCTCTTAAGTGTAGAGTAATAGCAAAAACAGTGGTGAATAATCAGAGTTAATAATAACGCTTGCCTAAGGTACTTGGTGCACTTTGCTCCCAAATAACTGTTGAACGAAAACACCCTGTCTGCTAGGGACATGCAGTGGCTGTGGAGCATCATGACATTTAACAACATCTGACAACAGCCAGGCCCCCTGGCAAGCTGTGGGTTTCACCCAGCCATTGCTGAGCCCCTATATTTTTTTTCTGTGAAAGTGCTGAAAGTCAGCTAAGTAAAGCTCTTCCAGTGAGTGAATTCCCCCAGGGGCAAGCAGACCAGAGTGGATCCATTCCCTGGTTGCTCACCCAGGAAGTCATTAGCAGCTTGCAGGCAGAGGTCGAGCCCATTACCGTGGTTTTGTAATGCTTTGTTGGAAAAAATAAGCTGGTGCCCTAGGACTGGAGCTGACCTTGATTGAACAAGAAGGAAAAGCCGTCATGTCTGGAGCTTGGTCTCTTTGCAGGCTGAAACACACTTCTGTTAGAATGCTAATAATGAGGAAAGCAGTTCAGAGGAAGAAAGCAAGGTGGGAGCAATGTTTTGGAGGTGGAACCATTGTTTTATCAAGGTATTGACGGTCCCTAAATAAGAGCATTTCTGTGACTTAAGAATCAAGAGAAGCGTGGTCAGCAGGTCAAGAGAGGTGATTCTCCCCTTATACTCTGCTCTTGTGAGACCCCACCTCAAATACTGCATCCAGTTCTGGTGTCCCCACCATAAGAGGGATGTGGATCTGTTGGAGTGTGTTCAGAGGAGGGCCACAAGGATGATCCAGGGGCTGGAGCACCTCTGTTATGAGGACAGGCTGCGGGAGCCGGGATTGTTCCGTCTGGAAAAGAGAAGGCTCTGGGGGGACCTAATAGCTGCCTTCCAATACCTGAAGGGAACCTACAGGAAGGCTGCAGAGGGACTTTTTACAAGAGCGTCCACTGATAGGACAAAGGGAAAATGGGTTTAAGTTGAAGGAGAATAGATTTAGACTGGACCTTACGAAGAAATTCTTCAGTACGAGGGCGGCAAGACTTTGGAATGAATTGCCCAGAGATGTTGTGGCTGCCCCCTCCCTGGACGTGTTCAAGGCCAAGTTGGATGGAGCCTTGAGTATCATGATCTAGTTGAGAGGCGTCCCTGCTCATGACAGGGAGGTTGGATTAGATGATCTCTAAGGTCCCTTCCAGCCTAGGCCATTCTATGATTCTGTGACTCCGTGACTCTATGACTCCTCGTATCCTCTGCAGTATGTTTATAAGACATCTGGAAAAGGACTTAAGGCCTCATTCACTGGTGTGGTGACCCCTGTGTAGACACTCTGGCTGTGAGCAAGTAGCAGTCAGCTGCACACATGGGTAACCTCCATTTCTCTGCTGGCAGATAGCTCTTATTTTGGTGCCTCTCATTTAGGGTGAGTCCTTTCCCTGAATGGAAAGCAGCAGTAAAAGGAAGAACAGGAAAAATGTTGGCCCACTGTTGAATGAGGTGGCAACCCTGATAACCAAGGATGCAGAGAAGACAGAGTTGCTGAACAACCTCTTTGCTTCAGCCTTTACTCCTAAGACCAGCCCTTGTGAACTCTAGGCCCTGGATGTAGAAGAGAAAGCCCAGAGGAGGGAAAACTCTCCACTAGTCAATGAATACCAGGTTAGAGATCAGTTACACACATTGAATATACGCAAGTCCATGGGCCCTGATGAGATGCATCCAAGAGTGTTAAGAGAGCTGGCTGATGTTGTTGCTCTACCACTCTCCATTTTTAAAAGATCATGGCAAACAGGAGAGGTGCCTGAGGACTAGAGGAAAGCCAGTGTCACTCCAGTCTTTAAATAGGGCAAGAAGAAAGATGCAGTAAACTACAGACCAGTCAGTTTCACCTCCATCCCCGGAAAAACATTGGACCGGCTTGTTCTGGAGGTCATCTTGAAGCACATGGAAGAGAAGAAAGTTATCAGTAGTCAGCATGGATTTACCAAGGGGAAATCATGCTTGACTAATCTGATATCCTTCTGTAATGTTGTGGCTGAATGGGTGGATGCAGGGAGACCAGTGATTGTAGTCTACTTTGACCTTAGCAAGGCTTTTTGCCAGTCTCCCATAATATCCTCGTGAGCAAGCTCATGAAGTGTGGGATAGAAGAATGGACAGTGAAATGGATTAGAACTGGCTACACAACAGAGCCCAAAGAGTGGTGATCAGTGGTGCCAAATCCAGCTGGAGACCTGTAATTAGCGGAGTCTCTCAGGGATCAGTCCTGTTCAACATCTTTATGAATGACCTCAGTGATGGGACAGAGTGTCTTCTCAGCAAGTTTGCTGTTGATACAAAACAGGGAGACCTGGCTGATACACCTGAAGGCTGTGTGGCCATTCAGCAAGATTTGGACAGACTGGAGAGCTGGGCAAAGAGGAACCTAATGAGGTTCAACAAGAATAAGTGCAGTCCTGCACCTGGGAATGAATAATAAAATGCACCAGTACCAGTTAGGAGGTGATCTGCTAGAGAGCAACTCTATGGATAAGGAGTCCTGGTGGATGACAAGTTATGGGACAGCAATGTGCACTTGTGGCCAAGAAGGCCTATGGTATCCTGGGGCGTGTTAAGAAGCGTCTGTCCAGCAGATCGAGGGAGATTCTCCTCCCCCTCTACTCTCTGCCCTAGTGAGACCTCATCTAGAGTATTGCATCCAGTTCTGGGCTGCCCAGTTTAAGAGGGACAGGGATTTACTTAAGAGAGTCCAACAGAGGTCCATGAGGATGATTAAGGGACTGGAACACCCGCCTTATGAGGAAAGACTGAGAGATCTGGGGCTTTTTAGTCTGAAGAGGAGTAGACTGAGAAGGGGTCTAATTAATGTATATTAATATATGAGGGCTGGGCATCAAGGAGGAAGAGACAACCTCTTTTCACTTGTGCCCTGTGATAGGACAAGGGACGATGGGTTTAAGCTAGAGCACAGGAAGTTCCACCTCAACATGAGGAAGAACTTCTTTACTGTGAGGATGACAGAGCACTGGAACAGGCTGCCCAGAGAGGTTGTGGAGTCTCTTTCTCTGGAGACTTTCAAGACTCTTCTAGATGCATTCATGTGTGACCTGCCCTAGATTCTGTGGTCTTGCTCTGGCAGGAGGGTTGGACTCGATCTCCAGAAGTCCCTTCCAACCCCTAACATTCTATGATTCTACCAGTAGATCCTGAGTAGATCACAAGTACTTAGACAAAAATAGTGGATCCAAAAGAAGTCAGGTAGAGTATCCAGCTACAGAAGTTGCATGTTAATCCATGCTCTTTCTCGGTTAGATTTTCCTGATCTCTGCAGTTTTAGTCTTCAGAGTACAGCTGCAGGGCACTGGAGGGTAGTTACGGAGAGGGAGAAGGCTAAGATGTCTTTTCCTGTGGGCCCATTTGCCCTTTTTTTCATGGCTTGGGTGGATCAGGAGGAGCTCCAGCCCAGATAACTACATGATGTGCAAGGGGATTTGAAGGAAGAAACATACTATAGTTGATAGTCGCACAACTTTAGAGATGGCTACTGGTGTCAATAGATGCTTTCTCATCTCAGATCTGGACTTCTTTTGTTTTGTCTAGCAGGCTCTTCTCTGTGATGGCCTCTAGTAAATAAGTCAAAGCACACCATGTACTCTGATGCAATTATACAAGTATAAGCTCCTTCTTGCTTAACGTGGGTCTTTTTGCTTCCATTTATTGTGAATTAATATTTTCTTCTGTGCTGTGAATAGTACCACTAAGCATACAGCATGTAGCTGCTTATTCTGTCAGCAAAGCTGGTTAGGGAAGGAGATAAGGGGGGAAATAATGAATCATTGAAGGGAATAGCTGGCTCAGGCACTGCCATGTTATCATCACGACTGCAGAGCAGTATCTGTGTCCACTCACCTGCCTGGCATGAGGTCCATTTGGACCTGCAGAGACACGCTGTGACATGAAACTGTATTTCCTTTAAGCTTCCAAGCAAGCTCTGGGCTCAAATGAGCTGGCAAAGAGGTAGCTCAGTCATAATCTTCAGCCACTTGGAGACCTCAGAGCATTCCTGACAGCCAAGCACTGCTCAATCCAGCAGATAGCAGCAAATGTAATGGCTGGAAGCAGTTCTGAAGCACGTTAAGAAAAGACAGGAGGTAGCTAGCTTTACTATCTAGGAAGAAAATTACATACTAGGATAGTTCATTCAGTAGATTCTTCAAGGTCTGTGCACTGAGAGCAGGTATCAGTGTCTACATGATCCTATCAGATTGGATTTGTCTGAAGGGGCACGCTTTTACAGGTGAGGGGAGAATGAGATTTGATCAATTGACAAAAAAAAATAAAATTGAATAGTATTTGGATTGCCAAAGTTCTGGATCTCTAAAGACCTGTATAATATGCAAATAAATATGTTGTAGTAGAGTCCTTACCATCACATTCCAGGTTTCATAACGGTGCCTACATATTGCCATAGCTTTTACTGTATAAAAGTGCCTTTGACAGAAGGAAAAGACTTTGTTCCAGGACAAACAAGCTCTTCAGCTCAATCAGAACCACTTAGAGATAACAACACAACTTTGCTGCTACCACTTGATACCACCCCAGGTCCAAGTCCAACAACTCCAAGTTCATCTACAAAACACCTTGAACTGCTTCAGAAGTGCAAAATGCTTTTTGGCTTCGATTAAACAGCAGAGAAATTATCCCACTTCTGTATTTTTCTTTCCCCTTCCCATTCCCAAGTAAAAAAATCAAGGAGGATAAAAAGAGCATCCTAAGGGTGAGAGTTACCACATGCTGCTCTCAGTGTTAGGGAAACAGTATTGAGTCACACAAATAATTTTAGATGCTTCTAAATACACTGTGCTCTCAGCAGGCAGCCTTTCCAGATATAATCTTGCCTGCTGCCCCTAATTCTGAGCACATGGTATACTCTGCTTCCTTCCTTGTTGCAAATGAGTCAGACTTTCTCTTTGTCACTCACCTGAGCCAGAAAGAGTTCACCCGCCTGGCATTTGAACACTGATGCACAGTGGATGCCGCAGAGGATGTATTCCCCCTCCCTGTAAAAAAAACAAAACAAAACAAAACCAAAAAAACAAGCCCCAACCAAAAAACTCCCAAACTCAAGCAAAAAATGCAAGGTGTAATTATGATTCCTTACCAAAATGTGGTAGCTGGGGAACAGTTTTGACTTTGTTGCTCCAGTAGGATGGAGCTGGCTGGGCAAGCTCCCTAGATTTTACTTGCTAGTTGAGGAGACATCAGCTTACAGTGGAGGCGGTGGGGTGGGGAGGGGAGCACAGTCATCAGAGCCCCACGGACTCAAGCCACATAGCTCTCATAGCTGCATAAAAAAGTCAGGAGCAGGCCTCTGCAGAAAACGAAGTGGAAGAAGGAAAGTCTCTGTCTGGGAGCCAGAATGAGTTTAGGAATCTCAGGAGACTAGTTCATGTTTGTATACTGCTGTCCAGATGACAGCAATGCTTAAGAGGATAAGAGGAGATGTGTCCTTTACTTTTCATAGTCAGGGTTTCTCTGAAAGATGGAGCAGAGCAGAAACCACCTATTTCAGGAACCCCTCTACTGACAATGCATTTACTTCACAGAGTGCCTGCTAGAAGGGGCAGGACCCTAGAAATAACCTGCAGGCCAAATATAGCACCAATACTTCAACAAAAGCCATAGTACATGCTATGGCTGGGTTACAACTTGCATCTTGAGTATATGAGGCACAGGAAAGCCTCAGGCTATCACACACCACTTTAGAGCCCCCTGAATCATCAGGGAAAGCTGTCTCCTGCAATGTCGCTGATATGACTTCCTTGATGCGTTATAGCAGCACATTTGGGGAAAGGGAGCCTGACGGCCTCTCTGCAAATGAAGCAACAATATTCAAGAGACCTTTTTTACATCCAGCGATCTAAATGCTTTAAAGGAGACTGTTGTGACTTCTTGCTTCAAAGTAATGAAATATCAAGCAGACCACAAACCACATCCTGGTACTGAGAACAAATTACCTGTGAGAGAAGGAATGATAGCCAAGGACCATGGTGGATAAGGCTCCTCACTCTGGCAATACCTGTTTAGGGAAGAGTCCTTTGCCGTTCCGAGAACTGGTGACAAAAGAAGAAAGAATAAAAAAAGACAGGGCATGGAGGGATGAGATATCTCTCTCTGGTGTCACCCAAAGAAACCACGGAAGCTGAGCAAACAGCTCAGAAATGCTTCCTGTGAATCGTCAGTTGAATTCCTCCATAGGTTTCCTTTTGGTATTTCCTTCAACACTTCGCATTTTCTTCTCTTGTAACCATTAATGCAGTCTGGAAGTGTCAGAGGAACATCTTGGTTTAGGAGATGAAGTGATACTGCTGCTATAAAGCAAATTCTAGCATCGCTACCTCTTGCAGTACTAGTCTGAGCCTTGTGCTTCAAGTCTTTGTTCAGGCTTCAGCTTTCACAGGCATGTGATGGAGGAAATTTCACATGTCTATTTTTGTAATAATATTCTAAAAGAAATTAGAAAAATTCTGTCAGTCCCAATATGGAAATTACAGAGAGGCAAAATTCAGTCTTAAGTTGATACATTTGCCCAATTCTATGTGTTTATCAAATGAGAAGAACTTAACTTTTCTTTATTTTTGCCTATAGGATTTGACTAAGTGAAAGAACTTCCAGATTCTGGTTTCATTTGCTGCTGTTCTCTTCTCTTTTCATCACTTTAAATATAATCTTGTCCACTTTAAATATAATCTTGTCCACCTCTTCCAATTATTTAACCTACATAAATCTTTAGGTTTATCTGTATTTGTCCCTTTCTGTGTTTGGTACACACAAATCCCTTTTATTCACTCAAAGAAAACCAACCAAAAGTTAATTAGAAAAAAAATTTTATCTCAAAACCTGTCACGGGTTTTATTATCTTTTTTTCTTCAAGGGCAAAAGAAAGGGGAGTGCCAGCAGTAAAGATGTGGATTGAAAATCAAGAAATGAAATGAAGAACACACACACGAAAGAATGCAAACAAGGAAAGAGTAGTGCTAAGGGGAAAAGTAATCTTGGGTAGTAGTCAGCATTCTCTGGAAGAGTAATAGGATCATGATTCAGGGGTTGTTCTGTCATCAAGCCCAGACCAATGAAAAGGCAAGAGGGCAGGTGAACTTCAAGCCATGGTAAGGCACAGAAAGAGGAAGAGGTCACCAAAGGAGATGGAAGTGCCTCCAAGGGATATCAAGAGCAATTTATTGTTAAAATATGTTGAACTTACTTAAAAACTCCAACAACACTAAATGAAATATTGTCTGAATGTTCTCAGGGGAAGGAGGACAGGTGGCGAACAGACCAAATAGCTCCCCTGGGAAGGCTGGAAATTGCTGATGTAAGTGACAGTGATGAAAGAGCGAGTGATGAAAAAGTAGTGCATCTGAAGACCGGCTGAGCTCCATGAGCAGATGGGACCCTGGGCACCTGCTGGCAGAGACTGAAGACACACTTTCAGCAACTATTTCCCAAGTAAATTGGACGAGATCTTGCTCAGAGAGTGCATAGAGTAAACAGGAAATGTCCCTATGGTGCCCACATGTCCTGTGGGGAGAGCAGTGGCTGCCACGAACTCCAAAGGCAGTGTGAGTGTCACCTGGCCAACCTTGGTCACTATGAGTTGGACTGCCTTTCAAATTCCTTCTCACTAAATTGTCGCTTTGGGGAAAAAAAAGAGAACAAATGGCTGGAAAAATAATTTTTATGCTTTTAAAGAAAAAATATACTTAAAGAGTTTTTGCTAAAATACAAAAGACAACAAACCCCTAAAAGTTGGTAGCAGGAGCTGAAATCTTTCTCATCACCTCAAGGGCATGACAAGGGTATGGAAGGCATAGGTGTGACCTGGACTTCATATAAGCAGTGGCTTATATAGGGAAGTGTTCAGTGCCAGACTCATTCCTCTACTATTGCAATGACTCAGTTTTCTCATTGTCATAGGGACACTGACATCAGGATAAAGGACTTTCTGGGGAGCAGGACCAGAGACCTTTTCAGCAACTTCCACCCCACAGGCCTCGCTCTGAATGCAGAGTCCCCCACGAACACAGGTCCTCCTCCTCGCCACACACCCCTCTGTAGCCAGGGCATGATCAGTCACTGTCTCTGCTACTTGACCTCGATGTCAAACCCGCTCTAATCTGCTCATTAACAACTTTGTGGGCCGCAAACCCCTTCCTTGGTGACCTTTGCCTGAGATCCTCTCATCCCTTCCGGTTTCCTGCGGAGGCAGAAATTTTCCCAATAAGAGCTGTGTCAGCACGCAGAGGAAGGAAGGTGTTAGTAGCTAGACTGAAAAGATGCCAGCTGGTCCAGGGGGTGCTTAGCTTTCTAACATATGTATGTTCAGAAGAGATTGTGGAGGATAAAGGAGGTATTTTACCTCCAACACAACTAAATGGGTATTTTCTGAAAGTCCTTTTCCTTAAAAAGAAATTCCAGTAACTGAACCTCAGCCTAGGTTGCCGCCTAAAAGTCTCTGTGCACTGGGCTTCTGTCTGAGGCTGGGTTTTACCAAGCCCAGCCTAGCATTACTCTGAATGGAAACAACTCAGGAGAGGGACATGAGACTGCTGGGAAGCAGGAGGCTCCTGCTCAAGGCCACGTCCCGTATCAGGTATTGTGAGGGATTTGAGTCAAAGCATCAAATAACACGAGGTAAATGTTTTACGGAGACTAGCTGAAGACCAGTGGAACAGAACTCCTTCTTTCACAGTGAGATGATAGGCAGAGAACTACTAAAACCCTGTGGAGATATCACCAAAAGCAGCAACTACAGAGAAAGAACTCTCCAAACCAAATGATAGTTTACAGACAGGAACAAGGACTGCTTTGGGAGCACAGTAAATCCTTCCTGTCTGTATTTTGCATGTTGTGGTTCCTCTCCAGGTCAGATGATGCAGCACAGTCCTATGCTGATTTCTTTCATTTAGATGCTGAAAGTCGCTCTGGCTAGATGTGGGCTTTTATTCTGAGTTACCAGTGAGCTGACAAGATAATGGCCCAGCAATCACTTTGGAAGAGCAATCTATATGGGAATTGATTCTATTACAGCTGTATTATTTGCTGCACTGGTTGCAGTGTCTCTTTTTATGATTGCCTGACGCTTCTTGTAAGGATCTATTTTGCTTGCGTCTAACTTAGAATGTCAGAAGTGAAATTCTCAGTGTCATACTCTGCCTTGGGCTGAATTTTTTCGGTCAAAACAAGCTCAGCTTTTTTTGAAACTGAGGCTGGGGAAAAAATCTGCCTCTTGCCTCAGCTAAAAAACAAATTAAAATCTTCCACGGTTTGTGTTGCCTTTTGCAGTTTCTCCGGAAGGTGGTGAAAAAACCCTCTAAAACTGGGTGGATGTATAAGTCCCTGGGAGACCTCAGTGCTCAAGTGCTCAGAGAGAGCTTTCTTCTCCTAGTCTCCATGTAGGGTTAGCTGACAAACCTTTTCCGGTCTTCAGCAATGCCGTGATTTGGGACAGATGCAGAATATGCAGTGGAAGAAAATACAAACTTGTGGGTAGCTGAAATTTTCAGAGGAGAATCTAGAGTGTTATAACACTGACCAATGGCTTGATTTGTCTTAGGTTTTGTCCTTGCAAACAGCTGAGCCAATGGCCATTAGTATTTTTGAATAGGTGGTTATCTGGCAGGAAAGATGGCAACCTAACATCTAGGAAATCTCAAAGCAGTAGAAGACAAGGGTAGTGTTCAGGTAGTTCCCTGTGTATTACGACTTCTTCTTTCTCTTTGAGATTTGGGCATCAGATTGAACCAAGTTGGAATTACCTTCTTTTTAGTTATCTGCACACTAACCACCTCCCAAACCTCACTGGTTCTAGCAGAAAACAGAAAAAGCTAGTTCACAGGACCGGTCTAGAACAGAACTAGAAACCACTTTCCCCCATGCTTTAATAGTATTATATATTATAATATTATTATCATAGAATCATAGAGCAGTTTTGATTGGAAGAGACCTCCAAGATCATTATAATACTATAAAGGTGGAAAACACTTTTCTGAGAAGTGCTTCTTGTTGCTCCTCATGCCTCTGTCTTGAAGTGGTTTTGTGCATTATCAGGGCAGTATCACTCACTAACAGATGGAAACAGGAATTATTTCCACTTGTAGTGGCAAAGAAAAGTCTTTTTGCCTTTAAAAGGTGCAGTATAAGAAAATATTCAAACTCAGTCTTTTTTTCAGGTGCATTTTTTTTTTTGTCAGTTTTGATGTGAGCCTAAAGAATGTTGTGATGGAAAGCACCGTGCTCATTGCTGTTCTGGAGTGCCCACAGATGTTGTAAAGGAGAGCTGCACGCTTTGCTGTAGGGACATCCTTGTTGCTGACCTCTGGGATGGAGCAAGAAGGAGTGGACATCATGTGGGTGACCAAAATGCATTATCTGTTTTTCTCTGGTTCTGTCCTACCATTTAATCCATGTGTAAACTGGACATGGTCAAAACCAAAACCTGTGCTTCCACCAAAGCATTTACTGAAAAGCAGCCTGATTATCAAGAGCCATCAACAGCAAATGTTACATGAAACCAAAATTCCATGGCATCACTTCATTGCTGCAGTACGTTTATGGCTGGCATAGATCTATCAAGAGGAGAGTATATTAATTTAACCTAATTTGCTCCTATGGTTAGTCAGCTGGCCTTGAAATCAGGGCAGGTCATAAGTGTGATATGACAGAAGATGTTTCAAGGTTGCCTCAAGTGACAATCTCAGGATCAAGTCAGGAATTATAGCACAGGCTAGACTCCTGTTCATAGGATAGGAGAGGATAAGATAGGATTAAATGATCTCTAAGGTCCCTTCCAATCTAGGCCATTCGGAGAGGAGAGGAGAGGAGAGGATCATTGGAAGTGACTGACAACGATCATCTAGTGCAACTGCCTGACCACTTCAGGACTGACTGAAAGTTAAAGCATACTGTCAAGGGCATTGTCCAAATGCCTCTTAAACTGACAGGCTTGGGGCATTTGCCACCTCTTGAGGAATCCTGTTCCAGTGTTTGACCACCCTCTTGGCAAAGAAATGCTTCCTAATGCCAAGTTCAAACCTTCCCTGATGCGGCTTTGGGCTCTTCCCATGTGTCCTGTCCCTGGATCCCAGGGAGAAAAGATCAGCACCTCCCTCTCCACTTCCCCACCTGAGGAAGCTGAGGAGAGCAATGAGGTCAAACTTCAGCTTCCTTTTCTCCAAACTAGACAAACCCAAAGTCCTCAGCCACTTGTCATTGAACATGTGTATCCTCATTATAACAAAAAGGAGGAACACCAGTAGTTATCAGCAGTTTGCTGGTAACTGTCAAACTGCAAGGGCTTTACAGATCCACCTTCAAAGGATGCATCACAGTCTTGTTGCCATTTCAAATTTCTGTTAATAATTAGGACAAAGGACCAAGGGGCATGTTATTTCAGTTTGTGGGGCCAGATCAAAGGAACTTTGGCAGCAAGGTTAAAAGGTCAGCATGATCTGTCAAACTAGAGAGAAGGTCCGAAATAAAGGAAATAAAATATGAGAAAGGACAGGTGTAGCACTTTGTACTTCAGAAGAAGTTAAATTCCCAAAGCCACGCTAGACAGATGGAACTAAAGACCTTGTGAGTATGTAAGCTATGATTTTTTTACAAATGAAAAATAACTGTCTGAGCAGTACTTCAGAAGAGCATCTGAGGGTTATAGAGGAGCACTGACCAAATATGAACTGTCAGTGTTGTTCTGCTGTAAAAATCAAGGCAGGGCTCAGAGATGCACTAACGACATTCTTGTCTGTCTTCTAGCTAGTGTTCCTGAAGAGGCAAAGGAAAAAGAAACAGAGATTCAGGAGGAAGACTGTAGTACAGTGCCTGGAAAAATTGTCCTCTTGTTCCTACTAAATATAAAATTTCCCTCCTCCCAAGATGGAATTTCTTTGGCTAACAGAGGTTGGACTAAGTATGTAAGTAAGTGAGTAATCACATCTCTCCAATCCTGTGAAATGAAATCACAGGAAACCCTATGAAGTAAATCATTTGCACAATACAAATAAACGCAAACCTACAGCACAAGTACGTAATTAGTCACGGGAACAGCACACCTATAAAGTTTGAAGGACACTTTGTCCTGAGGACTTTCTGAGTCAAGGCAAAACAGTCCTTATCTTCAGCTCCAGCTGAAGATTCTGGTCTTACTGCAGGAATTTCTGTCCTATGCAAGACTTCATGTTAACTGAACAAAATTGTTCCTGTCTCTCTGTAGAACTGAGAGCAAGTGTAACAGCATGTGCTGCGTGCACCTTTCCTGGCAGATCAAACTGGTCTGTGTAGGAAAAGGACAGGTTTGTGGTGCTTCAGCTGCAAGAGTAGTTTTTGATAATGTATATTTTTTTCTAGATCACTGTGCTAAAGGTGTTTTTTTCAGTTGGTGTTGCCTAGATGTAACTGTGAGATGGGGCAGCAGTTGCTGTAACACTCTGACATTTTGCATTTTTGGCAAAAGGTGCATTGCAAGCCCACTACCTTTGGCTTTATTTGCCTGGCCATGGAGAATCTGACATATAATAAGCCTTATAAGGTTTATTGCTTTATGTGTATGCCCTTATTACCCTACCTAATAAGGTAGTAATAAAGCTTAAAAAAACCCCACAACCTCCTTTGTATAAGCTGCAGAAGAGCAAGACGCAAACCTGTGTTTTGGAATGGGGGGAGAGCTATGAACTGATAATCAGACCCGAGAGGCTCTTAGGCATGGTGTAGGAGCAGTAGGATGTTATCAGTGACGTCACCTGTCCCACTGTTCAATATTACTCTGGTACCAGCTTCAGGGGCCATATGATGCAAGAATTTTGGGTTTGATTTTTACCTGAGATATGGCAGACCTTATGGCAGGCAGGGTCTGTGTGAAAACGTAGGATGAAGCTTAGGTTAATCTCTGGCTGAGGTAAACTTTGAGTCCTGGCGAGCTGTGGTCACAGGAAGGTTAACGTGGAAATTCACCCAATCCAGATTTCACAGATGAGGCATTTCTGTTAAAATTTATGACCATTTTTAACGCCGTAACTCATTCAAAATTACTATATTGCTTCCTCTTTTCTAATGTGAGGACATGGAAAGAGATTGGCAGCATCAGCTAGAACTTCTTCCCTGGCAAACCAGTAGAAGGACAGCAACACATATTCAGAACAGAAGATTGTTTTGGGTCTTGCATCAGCCGACCTGTGGTGTAAACATTTCTGTTCCGGCCAAGGAGGGATATGTCTGCTGAGGTCAGCTCTGAGTTCAGCCCTTGGTGTGCCAGCATGGGAAGGCAAAACCAGTCCAGGGCACCTCCCCAAATCCTGTCTTTGAGGGAGGGAAGGGCTTTCCCTCACTGCCGCCAGAGGGCTCCGGGAGAGCAGCCCTCAACAAGCACCCACGTGCTCCAGTTCGGACCTTCTACACAGTTGGAAAAGTCTATAGAAAGGCTGCTGAGAGTAGGTTGGCTAAGATCAATATGCTGGCAAGGCTCTGAAATAGTCTGCCTATTTAAAATCTAGTGTGTGTCCACAGAGCTGCTGTTTGTTAGATTGGCGGAAGAATCAGAGTGACTTGAGTCGGGCGAGTCAAACAGAGGTGTCAAGAGGGGCTTTGCACAGCCAACCTAGAAGAAACCATCCTGAGCGAAGACTCTTCCTGATGCTATTTGTTCTGCAGCAGATTGGCTGCAGATCTCCACTTCCATATCTGAGTTGTGGCTTGGAAATTTTATATTCACTGCCTGGATAGCAAGTCCACTGCTGGGCTTTGTTCCGAAGCCTTTTCTGCTAGAGGCTGATTTCACAGAATAGCCAATGCACAGGCTGATAGCTCGCTGAACTGGACTTCCTCATCATGGTAGGACAATATGCTGAATCATGACTTACTCACCCATCAAGAAGAAGCATACACTGAGGTGACAGTAGGACGGTCCAGGGGAGGAGGAAAAATACAGCACAGATGCCATTTTAGCAGTATGTGTTTGGGAGAGGAAAATATATCTTTTATTTCCCAACCTTCCTACTCCAAAATTAGCAGAAGTTTTGATTAGATTAGTGGTTTAAAGCATACACATGTCCCTTTTCTTCCTGTTTCTTGTACACATCAGAAGATTTAATGAGGCAGTAGATTTGGTACTTAGGTATTGGTATCGAAGACACCAAGGCCATTTTCTCCCTTCTCCTCATTTTAATTTAGCTCAATTCACTTATTCTATAGTAATTTAAGTAAACAGCTGGGAAATTATGATCTCTTTGTTGCACACCATGTTGTGATGATGAATTCATTCAGCTGCTTCTTAAATGTCACAGCTGGCTACAAATGCAAGCCCAGAATGAGGTGGACTGGAGAGGAGAGGAGGAATTCCCCTCATAGTAGTTCCTCTTCACTCAGCAGATTTAAACTACTCTCAAACACTTTAAGCACATGTATTTGGGGGAAATACCAACTAAAAAGGATGATGGGCCAGTTAGCTCAGTCAGTTGAGCGTGGCACTAACAACGTTAAGGTCGCGGGTTCGATTCCCGTTCGGTCCCCATATGTTGCCTGATCTAGTCGAGAAGTGGCGTCCCTGGCGGCAGGGAGGCTGGATTAAAATGATCTCTAAGGTCCCTTCCAGCTTAGGCCATTCTATGATTCTATGGGACTGAAGATGACTATGGATGCAGAGTTGTATAAGAAAAACTTTCCCATCATGTCCCAAACTTGTATCACGAATAAGGCATGGGACGGAGGGAGAGGGAAGATGGGGGGCATCTCAGACACAAGACCTGCTACTCTCTAGGTCTGGACCTCAAGACATCAGAAGGTGTTTGAGGCACCAGAGGGACAGACCACGTCTGAGAATTGGCATCACAGGAAGATCACCGACAGAATGAGGCCTCTTTCAGTTGCTGTGGAAGCTGATGGGAAGCTTTCTGTTGAGTAACGCTGCTTGGTTTTGTCGTCTACTGAATAAAACTTGCAAGGTGGAAGGAAGCCAGACTCATGACTCAGAAAACTAACCCCAAAATCACCATCTATCCTGGAGCTGGGACCTTCCCCTTCAGAGGGATGGCCTCTGGGATGCCTTGTTAAGGGGCAAGTTGGTGAGAAGAAGGGACAGGTTTAACTCTTCAGCATTTCAGCATCCTGTGTCATTCTGAGAGCTGTGTTAAATTGCTCCCTTCTCTCTTCTCTGAGGTTTTCCTGTGGCTAATTAATTATAGAGAGAATTCAGAGGCCTTTGTGGGTAGTTTGTCAACTTTGTGCTATGAGTCAAGAGGAGTGCACCTCAACAAGGCCTGGAATGTGGGCTGGGCTCGATGAGGCATTACCAAATTTGGTAGTTTATCTGGATTTGTTTGTGACAGTTTACATCCTCTCTGTATGGCCAGTCCATCTTGCTTTCGAGGCAGCACATGGCATGGAGCATGCAGCAAGCAAAGAAAAGTGGTGGCAGCCATCATGGAGTCCCAGAGGCCTTGAGTTGTTTCCATATTCACCAAATCAGTATTGCATCGTCTTTCCTCTGGCTTGTCCTTGATGTGTTAAAGAGCAGAAATACACGGAGAAAGTCAGGATGCAACTCTTCTTTTCCTATTTTATATACAACAACAAAGATGACAAGAAGATGAAAATCCAGACCTGACGTAAATATTCTCCTTCCTTCCTATTCAGCAAGAGACTGAAAAGATAGCTAAGCAGAAACATTCCTTTGTTTTCCAGCCATCACTCTTAAGCCCAAACCTATACAAAATATAAGACCAGGAAAAGGCATGTCCTTTCAAACAACTGGGGCATTTTTTGGAATGACATGGATTCATCTGTTCAGAGGCCACTTCTCCAAGAAGAGTTTCCTCCTGCTTCTACATATTCTTAAGTCTCAGGCTCGTGGTATTACTGTTCTGGAAATTCAAAATACTCGTGCTCAGCTTACAGAGGTTTGATCATAACTTGCCAAATATCCCCTGGGGAGAGGCTGTCTTATTTGAAGAACCTCAGGTCTGTGGGCAAGCTCGGATTGTTTCAACAGGTACTGGTCTCTTTTGTGGTTTGTTATTATGTTTAAGGATCAGTATTAGGGCCTCAGGAGTAGTTGTCATTTGGGGCTTCTGTATTTTTGGTGTGATATATTGAAGTCTTTTATCTGTGAGCTTTCTGGATGTGTTCCCATGTTACAATTGTTGGTCAAAATCACCTCAAAATCACCATCAGGAAAAAGAGGTGATAATGGGAAGATCTTAGTAACCACAGGCTTAAAACAACAAAGAAATTGGTCATCAGCTTCCAGGCTATCAGAGTCACACTGATTCAGCCAACCTGACTAGATACAACTGATTTGAGCTAGTAAAATCCCGGTTTTCTGTGTTCTCTTGGCAGCCCTTTCACCATGACTGAGCCTTCTCATGGGAAGGCAGAACTTTTCTGTCTTTTCCAGACTTGACTTATGGTGAGATCCTGGAGTAAGACAGATCCCCATGATTTCACGCTTGAGAGTGCAAGTGTGACAGTCACTGGGGAAAGAGAGGCATGGGACTTGGGCTAAAACACCAGCGAGAGCTGGTAACACTGGTGTGTATGGAATGGTGGCTCTTACTTGAATGCAGGACTACAGAAGTTCATGTCTCAACCTTGAACCTACCACCTAGTTTCCTTTCAAGGATGATTTTCAGAAGCCTTTGAATTGAACAGCTTTGTCAGAGGGCCATTTCAGCAACATGGCCTCATATTTTTAGATGTTTTCACTAAGCTGCCAAGAAGATGGGATGGGAACTTGAATGTGTAAACAACCCATATGTTAAGGGAAGGTTGTGAACATGTGTTGAGCTTACTTTCCTGGGGCATAATTATTACAGATACTTAAGTACCAGAGTGGTTGCACAATACCTTAATTACTGTGTTTAGATGAAGCCTGTTCGTTGTAGGAGTCATACTCTGTGGCTCTACTTTCTCTTCAAGCTGTAATTTGAAAAGTCGTTGTTGAGATGCATGGGTGGCCAGCATGCACTAAAATTTTTTGTATGGTTCATACAGTTGATAAATGGTTTTTCTTCACCCTGCTTTCAATGTGCAGCACTATGTGATCTCGTGGCCTGTTGTGTAAAAGGCGACAATCCTTTGAAGCAGAAAGAAGGCAGATTAGGATACATGTGCAATGGGGACGTGGTGATTCTTTTATAGGCAATTTTTGGTTGTTTCCTCTTTGAAACATAGCTGCACCTGTACATACTTGTATTACTGAATCTTGGTTGGGATCCAAATTGTTAGGGGAGCAGAAGGAAATTTCCAGATGAGTCTGAGCAAGATTCTGGAACCGTGCACTAGAAATACGTCTGGTACCTGGTGGTACACCTGAGTTGCCTGTTCAGTTTTCCTTTGAAAGCCTGAATGAAACTAAAATGAAACAAAACAAAACAAGAGAAAGAAAAGAGATGGCTTGCTTCACATAAATCTCGTGATGCAGATCTGGGGGAGGGGGTTGTTCTACCTGGCTTCAGAGGTTTGCAATCTTAGGTTGCTGCTTGGTGCCAACATTAGTAGTAATCTGAAAGGGGTATTATAGGGAGTGTTGTCTGTAAATTTCTTCCCTCTGTTCAGGGACTTGTCTCACTCCAACAGCAAATCTGTTGGGGGAGGAATTTACATCCTTGTTCTTTCTCATCACAATCTTTGGTAAAAATTAAATATATAAACCAAGGATTATCATCCCTGTTTCAGACCCCTAACTCAGCACTAAGGGTGCAGAAACATCTGAGGATGCTGGAAGAGGATATCTGAAAATGGAAGATTGTCAGAGGTTTCTTCCTTCTCAGTCTTGGAGAGCAACTGGCCAGAGCCACATCATAAGAGATAAGGAATTTGGGCAGGGGGATCAGTAGACAAAAAAAGAATACAATTGAGCTGTGGCCAATACTTCCCAGTAGGGATATCAACGACTGGAGTACCTCTGTGGACCTCAAGGACATATTCCAGCTTCTCTCAGTAACATCAATGCTGTCAACTACAAGTAGATTCACTCAGCTATCTCTTAGGCTCATTCAGAGGACCCTAACACCTACAGTTTTGTTGCTTTCTCAGAAGCCAGTTCATGCTCAGTATCACAAAATTTCTTAAACCACAAAATTTCTTAAACCACAAATAGGTTAGTTAGGAGTGCTTCCCTTTGGAATCCCTCACAGGGAACATTATGGTTGGACTAGAAGATCTTAGAATTCTTTTCCTTCCTTAATGATTCTATGTCTTCTGCATCCTACTGCATGGCATAGGCCTAAACAAAACATCAGTGTCTCACCTCATCTCATGCTGTTTGCTCATCTGGCTCTTCTTCCAGCTATTTTTTTCTAGCGGAACGAATAAACAAAGCCACCAAGTTTAAATGTCTGTGTTACAGTTTTTATCTGAGCAAGAGAACATTTCCCAGTAGGTATAGCCATGTGCACAAGAGTAAGGACCTGTGGCAATTAGCAAATGTGGGGAGAGAATATTGGGTCATGTTGAGGCAGGTTTTTCAATAATTGTATAGGGCAACAATTAGAAGAGGCAGGAGCCTCATTAGATACGCTAATCCCCCAGAGTAGGCAGTGGATTGCAGAACAGCCATCCAGTCCAAATGATTGCTCATACCTCATGGTGTGCCTGAAGTACGGTGAAAAAACCCTCACCCTCTTCTGAGAGGCAACTTGTACAGGTGCACGTCAGTGGTGGGGCTGGGGGAAGCAGTGTGCCTGATCCAGTCATAGCCCTCAGCCTCTGCAAAGCGAAGGCATCCTGGTGCAGAGACTGCCAGCAGTGCTTCGTTGATGATTTCATTTATTCCTCTTCTCTGTGTCCCCAAGCCTCCAGCTCTTTAAAACCTGCAGCGCTGGCAGCTCTCACAAGCAGGGCAGATGCAGTCACCTGGGAGATGAGGAGAAGCACAATGTACCAGGAGATGCTGAGGGAGCTGGATTGCTCGGCCTGGAGAAGAGAAAGATGTGTGTGTAGGGGGTGAATCTGGCTGCTATCTGCCTCAGCCAGACTCATCCCCACACTTAATATGGACAAATCCTTCAGCTTCTCTCCCCATATGCCATGTGGTCTAGTCCCTGACCATCTTGGTGGCCTCTGCCAGACTTGCTCCAGTTTACTGATACTTCTCTTAACACTGAAGAGACTCAAAACTGGACACAGCCCTTCAGACACAGTCTCCTCAGTGGAAAGCAGAGAGGCACCGTAATTTCTCTTTCTGCTCTCTGCTTTTACTAGTGTTAACTGAGGTGCAGTTGGGCTTCATCGTGGTGAAGGCACGCTGCTGACTCATGTTCAGCTTCTTGTCCACCAGGACCCTCAGGCCCTTTTCTGCATTGCTGCTTCCCAGACAGTCAGTCAGTCCCCAATATGTCCTGGTGTCATCCTTGAAATTGGAGAGAGTATGCTCAGTCTCATAAATGCAGCTGATGAACAAAATGATTTATGTATTGCCAGCCTCCCAAAACTCAAGAGATCTAAAAGAGGTAATGAATACTTTTAGAACAAACTCTATCTCTTTTCCATAAAGTGGGAAAGAAATGTTTATCTTTCAGAGGTATTTTAAATAAAATGCTGAGATTTTCTCAGAGACACAGGATCCTGGGGCCTCAGGAATTCAGAGGTTGCAGGAAATACCATGAGACCTCATTACATGGAAACACTTAAGTTTATGGTTTAACTGCATGCCTTTTGGTGTTTTGTAGTTTTACAGTCACCTGTTCTTTGTGGGATAACTATATATCCCTAATATATTGCACGTGGGCTGCAGTGGTGTGTAGCAGGGTCACAGGAAGGTGAAAGTTGTTTACTATGCCTCTGCCCTGCCCAGAACTGGTTCCTGTGATTTTCACACGACAAGGTGTTTTTTGTTCTCTGTGGAAGAGGTCTCTGGGAAGAGTCAGCGCTGCTGTTTTGACGCTCCAGTTCTTTGGGATCTCTGGTCTCTTTTTGTGCTGAAAAAGGCTAATATCACCAATGGGCTTGTTTGTATCCCTCTGCAAGAGCAAGGTGTTGGTTCATCATGAAGCCAATGAGGGTAGATAGTCTTTGTCAGTGCCTGAGGCAGTGGCCACAGTTAGGAGGGCAAGCACAACCCCTCCTTAAAAGAAAGATGTGAAACACATCATACTCAAACATTGGAGATTGACCACAGCTAAGCGTGGAGGGTGATGCTGCATCTATGGATGCTAGTGAGCTTTCCAAGTGCCTGGCTGGTGTGCCTTGCCCAGAGTTAAACAGACCATCACATCTGGAGTAGGGAAGGAATTTCAAGCCAAATTGGCTAGCAAAGTAGTGTTGGGAAATTCCTCTCCCCTGAAAGCACCAAGGACATTGTCAATAACCTTCAGCTCTCTTGCTGTCTTCCTAGAGTAGGATTTTCCATTGCTTTAGGATAGGGAGGTTTTTTGGTAGAGAATCTTAAGCTTGCTTAAGAACATTAGAGTTGCGGTATAGCTCATGGTCCCTGTCAGGACCGAATGACTACTCAGTGGTTGCCTCTGACTGCAGAAGGCTGGATTAGACAGCCTGAAATCTCCTGCTGTACATTCTACATCAAGCCAAGCACAGCATATCACACTCTTGTATAAGGGGCAAGGCTGGCTCTTCTGAACTAAGTTCCATGAGGAAAAATTGTGTCTTAGGGGGTCCTCAAGACCAGGCTACCAAGATCCACTGACCAACCCTTGCTGTACTGCTGCAAAAGGAACAAGAAGTACCATTTGCTCTCTTTACAAGCATACACCCTGTTAGCAAAATTTTGTCCTAGGCTCTAGATCGTTTCTCAGCTGTCTGCTACCCTGATTGGAATGAAAATTTTAATGGCTTCTAAAACAGATCTTCTCATTGATTTGGTCCAGATAGAGTAACAAATACGCTGGAGCACATGTATTCTTTTCCCTGCATATCAGAAGAGAAACAGGTATGCCACCAAGCTGTCAGACTGTTGCCAGGCTCTCTGTCTATCGTTGTTGACACAGAAAAAGCCCAGATGCTTCTTTGAAAGGCAAGCAGGTATATGGCAGACTCCATCTTGGGTAATACCTAATAGAAAGTCTAAGCCACCTCCCAAAAGATGAGTGTCATGTCTCCCCACCTCTGATAAAACATTGTTGACAAATAGTAGGTTTGCCATAATTAGAAGCATAATAACTAGGAAGTGCAGCTTAGAACCAATTCAGGCATCTAACTCTCTCCAGCTGCTATTAAAGCTGATGTCTCAGGCAATCAGCTGCAGATGGTTATTATTTTCTAATTGAATCCACAGCTCCCTACATGTGAGATGTGAATGAATGAGGTAAACACACGTGCAGCCAGCAAAACTCACAGCTGGCTGTGATGCCTTCAGTGCCACTAGCATGGCCCTCATTCATCCCAAAGCTGTGAGGACCTGGCTACAGTTTTCCAGGGGCCTCAGAGTCCAACACAGTAGCTAGAGAAATTGAATCTGCTTTGCTTCTGATGTTTTGATTAAGGGCCTGCTTAAAGCTTCATAGATATTCCAGAGGCACAGGGGACAATTCACACACCCGGGGTGAATATCTGCAAGCCATGCAAAAGGGCAGAGCTGAGAAATATGAAATAGCTATTCCAACATGACAAATCACTCCATCTACTTTATCTGGTCTTGGTTCCAGCCTTTGTTCTCCTGGAGGCTGTCCCATCTCACCAAAACCCTGTCTACAAGGAACTTGCAAGAGACATCACAGTGTTGGAGTTCCAGCTTGAGCAATGTGGGGAGACTCACAGCACCAAACTGGCCAAATGGATACAGATGTTTTTCTTCTTCACTCTTGGTAGAGTTGTGAGGCCTGTGTGGGGTGAGGGCTGTAGAGTTACTGTTTTCTGACTGCTGCAGGTGCCTCATCCCTTCTGGGAGTGGTTCAAAGCAAAGGTACCATATCTCTGGTACCCACAAGCATAATACAGTAATGCTTGACCAGAACACAAGGTAGGCTGAAAATGTCATTAGAAGCATGTGGCAGAGCTGCCTCTGAGAAGATTTCATAGATAGTGTGTCTTTCTGCCTTCCATGACAAGTACTTGCTTGAGATGTTAAATAATGGAAGGCTACCTTGTTTAGAGAACGTTTGGCTTTGCTTACAGCCTGCATTTGTCTGGTGCCCGTGTCCAACCTCTAGATTCTGTTCTGTGTTTGCGTATAAATTAGAAGCCTCAACTGTCAGAAGCCTTCCTTCCGTATGGATGCATGTAGGGACACAAGGTCTCTTTCTAAGCTAAACAGATGAGCCTCATCCACCTCCGACTGGGAGAGAAGCTATCCAGCCTGCATCCTACCATTCTTGCTGCTTTTCACCTGAATGCTTTCTGTGAGTCAGCAAGCACTGTGTGACTCAATGAAAGTACACATAGGGTCAAAACAGCCACCAACTAAATTCAGTGCTTGCTAAAGAACGTGCAGGTGTTATTCTGGGGATCAACAAACCTTCTAATGATGGTGCTGGATGGATTCTGGCCAGAAAGGTGTGCTGTGGTGAAGGAAGGTGGGAGGAGGGCCTGGGAAGAATGCAGCAGGATTTGGAAAGAAGGGTTGGCTCCCCAGAGGGATGACTTCACAGGATTCACAGGAGAACAACAGAAGAGCTACTAGAGGAGGACTGAGTCTGCGGGTAACCCTAAATGGGATAACTGCATGTTGTGGAGGCACCAAACAGTACAGTAACTCGCCCCTTGGAGTCGTTCTCTCCAGCTCAGCTGTGAGGTGCTACCATTGCTCCGAAATGGTCAGAGACACCTCCAGGCAGACCGGCTCCCGTGGTACCATAGGGTCTGGCAGGCTTGTTGAAGTTAGACCGCGAGGTGCCCCGCAAAGCAGGGAGCAGGGCTTGAGAAATACACAGGAAAACCTTCTTCATTTTAAGAGATGCAGGTCAAGCTAGAGAAAGACGTACTGAAATGGCGGGGATGGTGAGATACTGATGCAAAGGACCTGATGCAATCACCTCTACGTGGTTCGTGTTCCTCCTGGCTTATATGAGTGTTTCCTCAGTGCATGAGACACACATTCAGAGGGTGACACCACTCCTTTCTCTACCCTTCCCATGCCCAGGAGCACTTCTGACCGTGAGAAAGTTCTGACATGCAAAGAAGACTCCTGTAACAACGCCTTGCTTGCTGTCAGCTGAAAGCAAGTGACACCCTCTCTAATGACTAGTTTCAGAAAGAAAGAAAATACACAAGGATGCACTCACCTGTCCCAGGTGATCACTGCTCTCTCTCATGGGTGGAATTGATGGGGCTTTTCAGCACGTTTGTTGCTAGCTGTTTCCCCAAGGTAAGGACACATCCTAGCTGAGGGGTCAGAGGGGCCTTAGGGACCTTCATTGTGTCAGGTGCTGCTCTGATTATTGTGCATCTGGACACTGCTTGTGTAGTAAAGGAGTATTTCCCAGAGACTTTACAGTTCTTTGGTAGAAAGGTGAAATCTCTTGAAGGTCATCCACCAGCAGGGAGTGGAGCAACAAGTAGTTCCAAAGCTTTCTTTCTCTGTATTTTTGTTCCAAAGCCTTCTTTCTCCATATTTTTGGAGGTTGCTGCCCCACTGACTAGAGCCAATGTATATATTGAAGACCCCAACGTCACCTTTGCTTCCTGTCTCCCCCTGTACTTGAAAAATTGGCAAATCACCCTGTGGGAGCCTCTGGCTGGCAGAAGGCAAGCAAGCCACATTGCACGTGTGAGGGTGGTTTGGGATCCTGGCTCCCGGCATCCAGAGGGAGTGCCTGCCACCGTCAATGGCATTTCCAAAGAAAGGAGCCAAATACACCCACATGGGTCACGGAGACTGTGTCTTTCTGCCACATGCCTTCCTTCTCGCCCAGCCCTGGCAGGGCCCTGTTGTTCCTCACGTGTTGCCCTGCGTGCCTGCCAGGCTCTGTTGCCCATGGATCTGGCTTCAGATCCAAAATGTCTGTCCAATCCAGGCATTTTGGGGGAAGGACTGGTATTTGGGCTTTCATTTGGTTTGACAGGAGGAGTGGGAATTGTAAGGTCAATCCTAAATCTGCAGTTCCCCATAATGCAATCGAGAAGATATATTAGAAAGAAATAATCAGTAATATATAGGCTTGTGGTGCATGGAAAATACAAAGTGGAAGGGAGTTTTCTGGTCCGTTTCTGTTATTTTTTTTTTGTTTGTTTTTCACCATGGCCACAGTTTCACAGTTCTCTGCAGAAGTAAAATCATCATTATTTCAGCATGCCCTCCAGACATGCCAGCCTTTTCTCCAGCCTCAGAGGCATGGGAGAGCCCAGAGCAAATCCCAAGCAGGTGGCTTCCAATGTTTATTCACATTCTGAAAACCTGAGGCTTTTAAAGACGTCTTCCTTCAGCTCCCTTCAGGGAGAGTTACTCTTCCAGAGATCCCCTATGTAGTTTCTCTTGCTTTCGGTTGAAACTCTTCTTTTAAGCAGGGCATATGTGCTTTTGAAGCAAAACTAATAATTACCTTAAAGGTTGAAAATGCTGGTCTTCTTTCTGCAGAGGGGGCCACACTTGTGTATAGAGGCAGGCAGGAGTGCTGGCAGCAATGGAGACCTTAGAATTGGCCAGGAGAAGCACTGGGATCACTCATGGCAGCAATCTCTCCCTCAGAAATTTAAATCCAAATCTAGCAATGTCCTTCAAGAAAATCCTCAGCACCAGAATAGAAAACTGTATAAGACCTCAGCAGCCCCATTTTTTGGCTGATTTGGCTGAGGAAATATTAGTAAAAAGGTGAGGAGCTGTTGGCCACGACATCCAGGGCCTTTGCCTGTCCAGTGCTTCCACCATCCTCAGGGCATCTGCTGTCACGGCAATTGGGAGCAGTTCCACAAGACTGAAAGAAAGCAAGTGCCACTCCTGTGCTCAGGCAGATCAAAAAGGAAGATATGGGGAACTGCAGGCCAGCCAGCCTCACCTCAACAAATCCTGGAAATCAGTTCCAGACCCATGAAAGACAAGAAGGTGATCAGGAGTAGTAAGCACAGATTTACAAAGATGAAATTGTGCTTGACCAACCCAGCAACCTTCTGCAATGAGGTGTGGGCCAGAACAAGGTGCCATGCTAGCTGGGGGCTATGTTGTCTCAGTTGTTTGCGTGGTTTGTGCATCCCTGTGTGGCAGAGGATGCTGTGCTGGGAGCAGCTAATGGTGAATGCCAGGAAATTTGAGAAGCTGGGATTCTATGGAACTGCTTTCAAAGGTTTGGGCCTTCCTGCTATCCTGGGAGACTCAAATCCTGCAGTGTGCATGAAGGGTTCAGAGGAAATTTAGTCTCTGCTTTGCCTCCCCGACACCTTGTTGCTGGGGCTGGGGCATGGCCGCTGCTCTGCCATGTGCTCTGGCAGAAGGCAACAGGTTGTACCGGGAAGAGGGGCAGTGCTGAGTGGTACTTTCAGTCAGCTGGATGTTAGGAGACCAGCCTGGTAAGCGCATTCTCAGAGGACTTTGGAGATGCCTAACAAACCCCATCAGTCAGCTCTCAATGGCTGTTGGCCTGTTCGTATCATCCAAAACCCAGAAGTCTGTGTCCCGTTTTGGGCTCCCCAATTCAAGAGAGACAGGGACCTACTCCAGAGAGTCCAGTGGAGAGCTAGGAGGATGATGAAGGGACTTGAACATCTCTCCTGTGAAGAGAGACTGAGAGAACTGGGGCTGTTTAGCCTTGAAAGGAGACGGATGAGAGGGGACCTTATTAACGTATAGAAATATCTGAGGGGTGGGTGTCGAGGGGAAGGAGACAATCTCTTCTCAGTGGTGCCCAGCATTAGAACAAGGAATAAGGGGTTTAAGTTAGAACATAGGAAGTTCCACCTCAACATGAGGAAAAATTTCTTTACTATGAGGGTGACAGAGCCCTGGCACAGGCTGCCCAGAGAGGTTGTGGGGTCTCGTTCTCTGGAGACTTTCAAAACCCACCTGAATGCGTTCCTGTGTGCCTGCCCTAGGGGATCCTGCTCTGGCAGGAGGGTTGGACTAGATGATCTCTAGAGACTCCTTCCAACCCTTAGCATTCTATGATTCTATGATTCTAAGTCTTCCTGTTATCTCACATTAAGCAATCATCTCCTGGGTTTTTTTAGAAGGTCCTTTCTTTTCAAGGTAGCCTGCCCTTGCAGGGCCATTAGCTGGGCATCTTGCAGTTTTGCTGATTTACTAGACAACATTTTGGAGCTGAATTACTGGTTCTGTCCTGCCCTGCCAGCAGCACGGTGGCACTGAGCAGTGCTTGCCTGCAGATCCAAGAGACATGAATGGCACATTAAAAAAAAAAAAAAATGAAAAAAAAAGTGATTTCCTGGCTTTCAGTGGCCTGAATCTAGTCAGAAGGATGCTCATACCTGTCCTGGCTGCACAGACCTTGTACCTCTAGGGAACATGGTCTGGCAATGGCAACCCTTAAAAAGCATTAGCCAGAGAAAAGACAATGTGAGAGGCAGGTTTTGTAAAACAGCCTCAACCCACATTGCAGCCTCCTGCTACAGAGATGGAAGGTGCTCAGCATCACCACAGTTAGGATCCGATCTCTTTCTTTTCTTTCACAGACACACTAATGCACACACAGAAACTTGTTATGCAGGTAACAGTGTCCCTGGTAATTTCAGCCCTGCCTGCATCACCAAGTGACAACACATAGGACCCACACACAGAGTCTCATGCATGCAATTACAAAAAACCCAACCAACTAACATTTTCAGTGGGGAGGAAATGTCAACACTTCTTCACCTGAAATGCTAGAGATATTCTGGACAGAAAAAGGAGCATTTTAGAGCTGGCTAGTATCATCCCATGAAAAAGTAATTCATTTTGACAAAAAACCTCCACCTTATTTTGTCAGAAAAAAAGACAATGAAGACCACATTGAACAATGTGGTCAGCTAGTACCATGTTTCTTTGCACGCATCTTTATTTCCAATCCTGGACTTCATTTTGTAGAACTTGGCCAGGTGAGAGCTGAGTTGATGCTGCAGCTGACATCCCTGGATAAAATAAAGAGGTGGCTATACACCCCAGTGTAGATAGCCGCTCCGAAGTTTAGTGACCTGAAAAAAGGCAGTGAAAAGAAAGGAGCACTTCTAATGCTGTATGGTAGATAGTCCCTCTCCAAGGAGGCTAGTCTAGCTCAAAGATGGGCCTAGAGGTAAAATCCACAGATGCATATGAAGACAGTGTTGGATTTGGAAAAAATATTTTAATTTGCTTGTACCCTGAATGGTGGCAGTCACTTCAAGGGTAGTCTCCTAGGGATTCATCAGGTGCAAATCTTTCCATGACCGGTTTCTCCACTGCACTCAACCAGGCAAAAATAAAGATGTGCAGCTCAACCCTTTAAAAATACCTTCTCCCGCTTCAGTTAAAAATCCATTCTTCCTGGTTGTTGCACACTGCTGAGCATTCACCCATATCCCTGCTCCAGCATTGACCAAATTCCCTGCAAAATTTGGAGTAAAATTTGCCTTTTGTTTCTCATCTCCTCCCACCTCCTGACTGCTTTTAAGTTGAACCTTGGTTTTGAGCACCTGTTGTTTGTAAGACAACCCAGCTGTTGTCCAGGTGTTTCAATGAACCAAAATGTCTTAACGAAAATGAAAAACAACTTGTTCATTAAGAAGGCATGCCACATTTTAGTTACGACTTTCATGTAGCACCAAGATTTACTGCAGGAAATTGCCGGCCAACTGTGCTCATCTTCTTTGTTTCGTTTTACATGTCAGGATCTTGAATCACATCAGGAGAGCAATTTGTGACCAAAATCTCAAGAGAAGGGTAACAGAGCATGTCCCTGGAGTCTTACTGAAAAAAAAACCCCACCCAAAACAGCAAGGCTTTATGTTCAGGGGAAACATCATTCTACTGACAGTTATTTTTGGTATGAATCAGAACAAACTTTTCTTTTTTACATTCTTTGATTTTTTTCCTTGCAGGAATTCTTCTGTACATGTCTCCCCCAAATGCAGAGATCTAGCAGTGGCTGCCAAGGATTGCAGTCAGGTGCTAACCCAGTTTTGGATGGAGTGAAACTTTTCTGACTGAAAAGCATTTCAGATTCTTAGTGAATATGCATTTTTCAAGGAAGCTGGGTAGCCCTCTGCATATACGTGAGGTGTCATCAGCACACATAAACACACCCATGCACAGCAATAATGCACGGGTACTCAAACAGTACTCATTAGAGAGAGCTATTTTCAGATGCACAGAGGTTTATTATGAACAGTGGAAAATAAAATAAACAACTATTAAGAGCAACCCAGTAGAGCTCTATTAACTCTGCAGGAAATATTTGCCCTTTCTGACAGAATGCTAGGTTTATAGCAATGCTCAGGCCAGTCTGCTAATACAACCATTTTGTTTCCACAGCTCATTTCCATGATTGTTTTAGGGCCAAAGTTTTGCTGCTTGGATTTCATTTTCTGGTGCACTCAGCTCCATCCTTTGGGGTAGCTCAGAAGTTTGTAAAATTGCAGAAGGATTTAGATGGAAAGGCAGGTCTCAGGGTCTCTGTGCCCCTTCTCTTCCCTGCACCCTCATAGCTGGATCAGGTCTGATGGTGGATAGTCCCTGAGGATGGAGATGCCGCTATGCCTCCAGGCCCTGATCCAGGGCTGCCCTGCTCTCCTGGGGCAGATTTATTTCATCTTACCCTGTCAGTGTTTGCCTTCTTTCATGTCTTTGCCCTGACCTCAGCTGGCCTCTCAAGCTTGGGCTGTTCCCTTCTTTTCTAGATCAAACAACTCTGGCTGGGCTGTCTTTCACCTCCTTTCATTTGACTTTGGGGAGAGGAACTATGGGGCTGTCCTAGCACAAGTAGATTGCAGTCCACATTTGTTGGGAAATGGAGAGGCAAGTAATGGAGAGACCACCACTGAAATGTGGTCTGTTAGTGTGAAGATCTGAACCTAGAATGTGTTAAATCTTCCACTTGTGTCTGGGCATGCTGTATTTTCCCATTTGGACAGTTCTGTATATAGCTTGATTTTTCTAATATGTGAATCATCTAGGTACGCTTGTTAAAAATGAGGTCATTTAATTGAAATGCTAAATAAGGCCTAGGATTCAATTTCTATTTTTACCACATCTGTGTTTAGGACAAAAAACAATTTTCCTTCCCTTGATGATGCTCGGGATATATCACATGGGAGATTTTCTATCACTTGACAGAGTGAGCACTGATAGAAAATTCACTCCACCAGTTTTGTGTAAGCTCTTTATTAATGTGCTGTTTTTCTTGACACTTCAAGGCCAGTTTTTACTTTTGACTGTGAAAGGAACCAAATTGTATTTAAAAAAAAAAAAAAGCAGAAGAAAAAACCTCAAACTGCATACAGTTGTGTACACTCAGACCTGCCTGCCTGACTGGACAGACCGTATCTGGCAAATGGTGACTAAGGATTCTGTGAAACGCACGTTGGGAAAGGAAGTTGAGTGACTATTTTTCTATGACTCTTTTCTTGCTTACTCACTGAAAACACAATGTCTTCTTGATGCAGAGAAGCCTCCTTGCCGTCAGAAACAGGTGCGTGTTGCTCACGTTGTACAGATAGGCTCCGTGCCCAGTGAGGGGTGGATATCAGCTAAGCCAAAGTCAGGCACACTTTTTGGCTGGGTGGTACAAGCGCCTGGTGACTCTTGAGAAAGAACAAACAAGAGATCAATAAAAGCGACAGACAGCTAACCTAGTGCACAAGATTCATGGGGAGAGAAAGGTGCCGTGAAATTCGACATTTCCAGCCCCAGGTCCTCAGCGCTTCACTGAGACATTTAGGATCTCTCTGGATCGCTGGCAGGACCAAGACTCTGCCACAGCAGTTACCAAATAGAAATTAACAACTTTACCCTCCAGGACGAGATGGTCAATAGGGTCTTGATGTCCTCAGATGTAGAGAGATTTTTGCATTTGACAGCGGGAGAGTCTTAAATCCAATGAAGGCCAAACCCAAACAGCTCGCCTGGACAACGGTATTGGAGGAATCACAGGCTAAATGTTAAAGAGGGACTTGCATAAAAGTTAGTGCCTAGAGCATGATCCTGCAGCTGAATATTCTGAAATCAAATTAAGCTCTGTTAAGTAAAACCAGAGCATCTCATCTACTGCCTTCTACACTTTAGGCAAAATAGTGTAGCTTACTTCTCTGCCTCCTCATAGTAGATCTTGCTCCAGGGGACTTTTCCACAGGGTGCACAGATACACTCCAAGATAAAAAGAAAAGTCTCTTTTCTTTGGGCAGTTTGTTTGTAGATGCTTCTGTGTGTCAGAGTACAGATGGGCAATGCAGGACAAATGAGAGAATGTGGACTTCTCTCCTGCCTAGGTCTGCAAGGTTGGTTCCATTTAACCAGGCTAGTTACCTCTGCTCCTTTCAACAGAGATTGCTCAGATAAAGGTGATGAGGAGATGTTAAATAAAGAAACCACTTGAATTGGTAGAAAGACCAAAAGACTAAAGTGTTGGAGATGTCTTCCCAGGCTCTAGAAGCATGGATACACAAGCTCATCATGACAAACCTGATCTCTTGTGTGGAAGCCATGGTGATCCCTCTTTCTTGGAGAGAAGAGCCACTAAATCTTTGGATGATGATGCATTTCTTTTCATTGTCTTCTGCTCTGTGTATATTGATCCCTTATCTGTATACCACGTATATAGCTTCTGCTGCTGTGATCACAGGCATCTGTGCTGATGCAGATGAAGAGCAGATCCAGCCCTGCTGCAGGTAACAGGAATTTCCACCCCAGCAACAGCAACTTTATCAATTCTTCGAATCACATTGGCTCAGGATTGATTACATAAACCATCATAGAGCGCACGGGCTCTACATGCTTGTTAATGATACATGTGCACTTTAGCCTCTGGCAAGAAAAAATCAACAGAAGGCATGGATGGGGCCTTCTAATCAGAGGGGCAGTTCAGGCAAAATGGTGTAGCTTACTTCTCTGCCTCCTCACATTAGATCTTCCTCCAGGGGACTTTTCCATAGGGCGCACAGATATGCTCCAAGATAAAAAGAAAATTCTCTTTTCTTTGGGCGGTTTGTTTGTAGTCTTATGACATTGCTACTTGGAGTTGGAGGGAATTTTCTTCATAGGCAGGAAGTCCTGTGTAGGTCAATGTCCCATGGCCACATGTTGACATGAGACCAGCACTGCTCAGCCCATCCAGCTTCTGTCTACTAAGGGCCAGGAACAAAATGCCTATCAAGAAGTAAAAGCATAAGGCTAGCATATTCTGATACTATCCCAGGGTAGTGTCCCAGCCTTCAGGTATGTGGGACTGAGGGAATGAAGCAGAGACTTTGTCTTTGCAATTAATAGCCTGTGATGGATTCTTCTGTCATGAATTCGTCTAATTGCTCTTTGAACTTATGTGAGTTTTAGCATGCACAACATCCTGTGGTTCAGTGTGTCCATGCTTTAACTATGCACTGTGCAAAGATGCCCCTTCTTTGGAAACAGTCACCTAGTGTCATTTTCTTGTCCCAGGCCCTGTACCATCCTGGGTCATCAACAAGTGAGCCAAGCAGCATAGACCTGTCTGTGCTGCCCTCTGTGACTCTCCTCCTGCTTACTCTCCTTGAAGAAGTTAGCCACAAGTACGCAGAAAAGACACATATCACTGTGAGTGTGATTCAGCCAAGTGCTAAGTGTGTACGTAGCTCTGAGTCTTAAAAATTTTCCTTTTGTGGTCCTATTGTCGAGGTCAGCTTTTGCAACAGCAATCAGCTTGTGGAATGAGAGTGTCCAGGATAGGATCAGCAGAATATTTATAGATACTAGAGGAGACAATCTTTGAGCCGTGAAGGAAATTGAATAGCAGTGAAATGTTTTATTAAGATCAATCTCTTCTGAAAGAAGCCCAAATCCCGGAACACATGTCTGGAACCATACAGGGAGTATTGGTAGGGCACTGCACTTAAAACTGCCATAACATCAATCAGAGTCCTCGCATCTGTGGTTTGCTGATGGCAGATCAAAAAGGTATGTGGCAGGTAATTTGAAATCATTGATAAGGATAACGACTGTGCCTTAATCCTCTTTTGCAGACTACACCTCACACGTTATTGGTGCCATCAGCTTCAAGCAGCCCCTGGACACTAGCTGCAACACACTGTGGAGTAGTAATGTGCCATGTGCAAAGCTGAACTGCCGCAATACTCTCTCCTGTCCTCATCAGGTAGGAGTAGGATCAGGCAGAACCAAAGACCTACTTTAGAAGGAGGTTTGTCAACGAGCCCAAATATCCATCCTCTTTGAAAAGGTGATTTTCTGTAGCTAAAACAATCAGCCTGGCTGAAGGTGGAGTTTCTTCTGTTTCACAGGTAGCCTTCATTAAATGCATTGATGTTCTCCATGTCCCTAGCTTCCTCTCCACTTAGTTTCTCTGCCTTTTCATTATCTTATAAACTGTTGCAAGGTTATGCAGAAAACTTGTTTTAAGTCCTAATCCATTTGCACAACTTAGGAGGCTCTACAATGTCACTAAAGGTGGTTCATCCATCAGATGTGCTTTTAGGACTTTGTGTGGACAGTTTCAAGGGTTATGCCCTGTTGACCTGCTTTATTTTTAATTTCTCTTAGTTGTAGAGGAAAGAACATATCGGTACTGCTGAATATGTCTGTAGTAGCTCTCAGGATTAATGTCTTAAAGCGGTAAGAAACTTCTGTGACATTTTCTAAGTGGCTACATTACATATATAGCAGCTGCTCTGCATTTTCTCCATGCTCCTGCAAGGCTGATCTGGCCTGCATGCTAAATCTGAGATGTGCAAGGCCCTTTACCAGAGTGTGAGAGAGCTGTGAAAAGATTTTGGAAGCTTAGATTTTTGGGATGTTTGGTTCCGTTTTCAGTGATTCAGTTGTTTTTCCAATAGGTTTGCAAATGCTGTGCTGACTAAGCAGTGTCACAGTTGAGATGAGTTGTGCCGGAGAGCAAGAGATATTAAAATTCAGGATTTCCTCTTCTTGTCCCTGGCCAGGCTGGTGTGTCCATGTCATCTTAAGCTCCTGCCTAACTCCCACAGAAGTTAAAACCAGAGTTTTGAAAAGTGTTCTTAGTAAGGACAAGGCAAAAGACAATAACCATGTGAGAACAACTCTCACCCTCTCTGCATTTCTGAAGTTGGAGCAGTTACCCTTGCTGGACAGATAGGGAAAATCAGGTAAAGAGACAGGATCTGACATACCTGAAATCACCCAACAAGCCTGAGTGCTGTCCTTGAACAAACTAAGACTTCTAAATTCAGCCAGCTCTGGTTATTTATACTGGTGTCTGACACAAAGCAACATAGGCCAGTAGTAGAAATACCCCAGCTGTAGCCAAAGAAGATGGTTTAATTGCATTAATACTAAACCTTCAAGGAAGACTTGCAGGGAAACCAAAGTGTTGAGTGATTGTGTGAGTTTTCTACTGGTCTGCAGAACACAAAGTTAGCCATCTCCTCCTGGCTTGTCTTCCCTGGCAGGTCAATGTGGCCTGTAACTTCAGTAACATCTCCAGCCTGGCTCCCATCCACAACGCAAGCCTCTTTGACTGAATTGTGGTGGTACTTCACTGTGGTATGCTAAAGGCTAGCTGAGAGTTAAGATGTTTTTACATCACAAACCCACTGACCCAGCCCAGGACTCAACGCTCTTACATTGGTGTGAAGGACTGTGTGCAAGGTCAAGTCCTGGTAGCTCCTCAGATGCTCAGTAAATCTAGACTTGATCTTACTAAAGGTCTTACATGAGATGGGTAATATCAAAGAGGCAATGTCCTAACTCCTGTTGTGGCTGATGCAGAGGAGCAGATATCTGCATCAGATGATTCATCTGAACCGTCTTAGGCAGAATGAATCACTGGCTTGCAGTGGCTGGCTCTTTCGCTTGCCTATGACATGTGAGATGACAATCACAGCCTGGGCCACCCATGTCCCCCATGTCTGCAGATGGACCTTCACTGGTCTCCTGGGATACAGGCTGAACTACCTGTGCTTTGCTGCCCTGGCAGATGACAGCAGTCTAGAGGTCCCAGCCATGACTTATTTCTGGGTACTACCTTGAGGGGATCTCTGTCTGTGCTGGGTTTTCCATCCTAGGGTATGGAGGGATAGCACACCACAGGGTTTGAATGGAAGGAAGGATAAAATCAGAAAGGAATTGACCCCTAAACCAACAGCTCATAGGGCTGAGCCTTTACCAGAATCTACAAATCTCTAGACATGGCTAGCAACCTTACCATCACAGGCCAAGGACTTCTCTGCCTCCCTGGGGGGAGAGGTGTCCTGGGTGATCTGAACAGACAATGTCCTTCCTAAAGTACTGGTTATTTGCCAGTGATGGGTATTGTCTAGCAACAGTTGACATTTAATATCAAGCCTGAGCCATTGCCTGTCTGGGAAGCATGGAGCTGAGCTCCTGCCAGGTTGTGCTGGTTCTTTCAAGTTGGTTTTTTTCTTGAACTGACCAGTAAGTCTTCAGTGTCTTTCTCCTGGTGTCTGAATTAATTACCTGCATTGGGCGCCCAGTTAGCTCAGTCAGTTGAGCGTGGTGCTGATAACACCAAGGTCGTGGGTATGATTCCCATTTGGTCCCTATGTGTTGCCTGATCTAGTTGAGAGGCGTCCCTGCCCATGACAGGGAGGTTGGATTAAATGATCTCTAAGGTCCCTTCCATCCCAGGCCATTCTATGATTCTATGATTCTATGATATGTGTGTAAAAAAAGTGTCCTGCCTGAGTCTGATGAGTGTCTGGATGCAAGGGAGCATTTGTAGGAGCCTGGTCTTTTCACTTGTTCAGCTTGGAGCTAATGCTGTGGCAGGGACTGACTCTGCCCATGCATGTCTGTAAGCTGAATCAGATGATTTTATTTTTCTTCATCACCTTCTTTTTCTTTTCTCTTCTTCTATCTTTCTTCTTAGCTTCACAGCAACTCTATGAGGAACCATACATCGCTGTGTGGCTCCACGCTGCATAAGGAGCTGGCAGATGGAATCCTGGTTCGTTTGCTCCATTATGTTGTTATGGGGTTCTTTTATGGTCCTCGTTTCATCTAGCCTACGGAGAAGCATCCTGATGAGACAATATTTTACTGACTGGCATACCAGTGGCGTCTATCATTACTCATCAATTATTTTCCCTTGGTCAGGAACAGCTGTGGCAGTGAAGACCTCTGAAAGCTCAGTTTCCTGCCTGTGCACACACTTCTGTGCATGCTAGTCATGCAGGCACAACAGAGCCTAGTTTTCTGCATACAGTCTTGGCACTGGCATATTGAAGAAAGTTGTGAAATCATGCCTACAGCCAACAGCTCTAGTAGCTTAGACAACTTGTGCTGTGAGGTCTCAATGCTTGTTGAAGGCCAGGATGTGGCAAAGTCAAAGGAAACTTAAGCTTTGATACCATTCAGAGGAGCAGAGAGATAGACCACATGGAAAAAGAAGGTGTCACACTTCGGACTGCAGCCCAGAGCAGTGATAGAAAACAGGCTAAACACTACAACACCTGGAAAAGAGTGCTTATTTTGTATTTCAAGCAACTCTTGAATAACATTGCCAGCACATCAGGGCAAAGGAAACCAGAAGCCACATCGAATAACTGGTCATATGTTTGTACTGTCTCATGACAACAGTGCAGAGCAGAGAGCTGCAGCAGTCTGCAAACCCAGGTTCTCTCCAACTTTCTTTTGGTTCACCTTCCATCTCTCTGCCCCTGTGCCTTGAGGTGGATTATTCTGAAGGATGATTTAACTTGCAGTGCTTTTCTACATGCAAAAGCCATGACCAAGATCTCCTTGGGTCAGAACAGACCCTTGTATGTTGATGGTCAAGGTGTCAAATTACAAACACATCTTTGCATCAAGACAAGACATGGCAGGATGTCTTCAAAAAGGGGTTTACTATTAAAGGGAAGAGGTAACGTGGGGCACTTCATCCTTTGAAGGGTGCAGTACACAAGGACGCAGCATCGGGCAGGAGTATGAGTGCCATTGAGCTCCTCTGAACTCTCCCCTCTTCCCAGAACCTTTAAATCAGTTGCACATGTCAATTAAGTATGGCTCACACACCCTATGAGGCAACTGAGTGCTATTTTACTTATTTTATTACAGATGGGGAAACAAATGTGTAGAAAGGCCTATTGACACGTGGCCTCAAAGCCTCTGGTAGAACACAGAGTTTGTCCATCTTTGCTGCATCTCTTGAGCTGTCCTCCCTGTTGCTCCTTTGAGTGAGATGGGATCAACCCAGCACCTTCCCACCACAAAAGTGCTCATCTCCAGAGAGTGCCCTCAGCCCTTCTTACATGGCCCTGGCTGAGCTAAGCGTGAAGCCTGTAGGGTCTCACTTATCCATGCACAGTCTGCTTTTCTCGGGCAGAAAAGGAGCACCCACCAGTCAAGCAGCCTGTGTTAAGGTCTATGCCCCAGCATGATGGGGCCCTGGTGAGCACCGATGTTACTGGGAAGGGCAGAATAATTGATTGTACTGATTAATTCTGGGCCTAGTGGGGGTCGCATATTAATGATAAACTGGAAATGCCAACTACGCTGCATTCATGCTTGATGGATGTGGCGTGATTTAATTAACCCAGGTTTCCATTTGAGCATTGCCCATTAGCATCTGGTATTAAAAATTCTCTGAACTATCTGAGCTTAGCAGCTACCTTAAGGAAGTTATTTGACATCTATTCAGGAGATTTAATTGTGCCATTATGTGCCTATGTACGCTACTGAGTGCCATTTAACCGTTGCCCTTGCTAGCTGATTAATTACTAGACCCAAGTGAACGAGTGTGGGAGCTCGCTGCGTGGTTCTCTGTGGCTGAAGCAGAGACGACACTGCGTTCAAGACAAATGCCAACCTGATTGTGGCATGCAACGGATAAGTTGAGATCTGCAGGCAAAACCTGTTTGTTTCACTGGAGAGGCAGAAAGCATTAGGAACTGACATGAGCCAGAAAGGAGCAGTGCATGAGGTAACCCAAGAAAGATTTCCAGCTCCAGGGCTTTTTGGAGAAAGAGGCCAGCACTTAAAATAGCTAATGCAAATGAATTTCAACACCAACGGACTATCCCCAGGGAGGAGGAATATTTTAAACGACATATTATGGACGCCTGTGAGCCTAAACTGCCAGGATGTCTCTTCCCCCTTTGCTTTCTAATTCTGGGCTCACAGGGCAGATGAGTTGTGCTCATTCAGTGGCCACCGGTGGGACTGAAGAAGCTGTGATGGATACTCCACCTGGGGAGCCAGGCAGAGACTCAGTGAGCACGGGCATGATAGAGGGACCCTCCAGCCAGCAAGCCAGCTGCTTTCTTGCCAAGGCTGTTATTTCTGCAGGCAGTCCCGCTCTCTGTGCTTCACCCTTGAGCAATGCACCTGTAGGAGTCTGTCGAGGCGGTGGCCTCGGCAGGTCTCCCAGTGTTACCAGCAGACGCCCACCTTGGGGCAGAGCCGGCTCCAAAGCATCCCCTGCCAAACGTGAGCAGGTCCTGTCCCGGGCACGTGGAGAAGCTCAGGCAGCTGCTGTGGGCTGTGGGCGACGGAGTGGGAGTGGGGTGCAGTGCCTCGGGGCTGGGGCCAGACGTGGAGGTGCTGGATGGCGCTGACAGTCTCCCACTTTGGGGATTTGACCCAGCATATGATGAAGAAGCCCAGGCTGGAGTTGGTGTGTGTATGAGAGAGGGCTGAATTTTAGCAGGCTCCTGCAAAAGCAGGTACTCACCCACGTGCCTCTGGTGGACTGGACACCTTCTCCCCATGTGCATTCAACTTTCCTCCTTAGATAATGTTACCCTTCTTTTAATTTTGCTGGAAGGAAGCAGATAGCAGTTTGGCAGGTGACTAGAGAGCCCAGCATCTCTCAGATCCTTCAGCAGCCCATTTCCAGCTGCGGTTTGATCGGGTTTCTATATTCATCACTGTGTTTCCTGTGGGGGCATTTCTGATAAGCTTTGCACTTCGCATCCTGTGGTCCCCCCCTCGCCTCTGGTGCTCACAGGATGTTCGCTGCACTACGAGCGACTCGGGGCTGCTAAATCGCTCGCTGAAAATGAGTAATTGCTGGGTGTTGCAGGCGTTGTCCTAAGGATGGGGCAAGCGGAGTGAGCTGAGACACTGGCAGTCAGGGTGGGCTCCAGGGGCTGGGGCCTGTGCCAAGGAAGTGCTGGGTATTTATATCTATGGACTGAGGAGAGCCCTGGGAGACAGTGACTTCAGCCCAAATTTTGCTTGTGCCTGTGGAGGCACCCCACTTGTGCTGCAATCGAGGACATACTGAGCTGAGGGTTTCAGCCTGGACTGCTAATGTACAAAGGGAGAGGCAGAGAAACGCAGGAAGCAGGGAAATAATGCAAAGAGAAAAATTATGACCACATTTTCAGATGAACCTCATACTCTCATGGCAGGTCCATATATCAGTGAATACCGCTGGTTTCCTCTTATTGTAATTCCAGCAGTGATATTTAACAGCAGAGCTAAAAGTCATCTCCAAAGCGAGATTTAGGGAATAGATGTGATTCCCAAACTGAAGATCGGGGAAAAGCATGCTACTTGTTCACTTAATTGACTTTCAGTACAAATTTTTATTCCTCACCACTGAAAAAACATCATCTTCCTTTGACACCTATTACATTTACATGGAATTTCCTTAACTTCTTTCTTTTTTAATCAAAGCCTGAATTTTGTTCTATTGTGCCCGTGTGAAACCAGGCCAGCATCATTTATGCTCCCAGACTTGCTGAGTGCAAGTGACTTATGTGTCAGTGACTCAAGACATGTCTGCACCCTCCTGAAAACATTTTGCTATGCTTTTTCAGGATCTGAAATGAGGAATGGATTTCATAAAGATGTAACTTCGCAAAGGTGAGTCACCAGGGAAAAGATGGGGACCTCAGCAAGGGGCCACAGTGTTAGGCTATGAAATAAACCTCGTCAGCAGTTTGGGACCCCTGCTCTGGAATGAAAAGGAGCTTGATAGGATGGATGTGACTGGACTCTGCCACAGGCTGCTCTCAAGGGCAGAGGAAAGAGCGTTAAAAGGACCTGGCACTTTTTGTTTTCTGAGGCTACAAGTAGCCACAGTTCATTGTAGGTACTATGGTTATGGGCTCAGATGAGAAAAGTCACGTCAAAAGTTGTAGTTCCTATTAAAAAGGGAATAAAAGCCTCATTTGGTAGCTTCTCACTTGCCAGAGGAGATCATGGGAAGATTCAAATAAACAACTCCCGATTTCCAAACAAATGCAGTCTCCCACTTTTCCAGGGTGTAACGAGTAACTTGTCACACCACCCAAAAACCTTGGCGCAGAGAGCTAGGGACTTAGCAAGTGCCAAATATTGTAAGCATTTGTGGAGGAGTGCACCTTGGCCAAGGGAACCACCTCTTCGGATGGGAGCCAGGGTGCGGCTGACTCCGGCACGGCTGTGGCAAGGGCTAGCTTAGCCACAGTCCCGCTTTGATCAACATGTTTCCAGCCCCGCCAAACCGCTTGCATCCCAAACTTGACCAAAATTCGGGAGACAGGGCCTGGCATAGCCCTCAGGCTGGCTCACGGTGGGTTTCTGTATGAGATGTTGGACACTATGGGGCACAAGGAGAGGCTGGTGCCTCGCATGTGTGGGGCACGGGAACCTCACCATCCTGCTGTGCTCCACCAGCGCTCCGGGCTGGGTCCCACACGCTGGGCAGGTGTGCCCAACCTCACCTCCTGGCTTGCCCGCAGAGCATGGATTAGTGCACAGACACTGGTAATTAGGGCCATGTGTGCTGAAAACATAAACAGGCGGTTTCATCAGCACCCAGCCCCCAGCCCTCGCTATGGTCAGATGCCCGGGAAGCCGCTCGCTGAGACATGTGGCCAACTTCTCCCACGTTTTTACAGCTTGTGGGCAGGACCCGCATTATTTTTTTGCTGGCTCTATTGCTCGCAGAGTTTGCCAGGTGTTGTGGAGGGACAAAAGGAGGTGCCGCTTTACGGCTGCTCTGCTGTAGGGGGTTGGGAGCATCTTTGGAGCACACAACAGGCAGCGCATGGACATGGACCTCGTACAGCTGTTTGCAGCTGGCTAGGGCAGGTTTTTAAGGTTAACACTAAATGTTCCCCAACCAGCATGAGTGGAGCTGGAGTTGGGTCTGGAATAACTTGGATTTTGCCCTGTGTGGGACAGGTGCTGAACCAAAGCTTTTGCAGCCCTAAATAGTCCTCCTACCTTTAGCAGCCAAATAAGTGCAACCTTCCCCTTGGCCACCCCTCTTCAGACAGTTTCTCCTGGGAGTCCCGCCATGCCCTGTGGGCAATCTTAGGCTTTTTTGCTGCCCTGCACCCAAGCCACAAAGGCCATAGCCATTGGATTGAGGCATTGAGACACTTCTCTGAATTTGGGACCCTAAGGAAGAGTCTGCAATGAAGTATAGTGAGAGGCAAGGAAGCCAGGGACTGGTTGCAGGTGCCAGAGGTCAGGTTGCAGGTGCCAGAGGTCAGGCAGGGGCTCTTTTGAGCAACTATGGAAATACTATGGAGATACTGCACCAGGAGCTAGAGGAAGAGAGAAGAAAGCTAGAGGAAGAGAGAAAGGCACACAACTATATGTGGGAACAGAGGAATAGGCCCTGCCTTACTGGCCAACTAAGGGAGGTGAAAACAAGGCACGGTCTGGTTGCAAGGCAAGTCCTCTGCAGACATCATTCAAGATGTGATGACTGGGCAAGTAGGAAGTACAAGGAGTTAAACATGGAAAATATGATTGAGATGGACGTTTTGCCTCAGGAAATTTCCCTTGGGCAGTGGGAAAAAAAAAAAAGTGACACCACTGTGCACAAAGCAGAGCAGGAGAGTGTCTATTTATACTGCTGCCCAGGGCTGTTCCTGTGCCTGGGATGCCATTTCTGCTTTCTGCCGCTAATCTGTGTTTCTCAGCTAACCATTTCATCCATAGTTCAAAACAATGCTGCTCCTGGTTTTGGAGAAGGAGAGGTCCATAGTGGACACAGCACTGAGGAGGCAAACAGGCACCTGGTGGGCACAGCTATCAGAGCACCTCTGGGAGATGTTCTTCCTTTGGGCTGCGTAAACGTGCCAACTCCTGACAGTTTCCACAGTCAGGAGAGATGCAAATTAGGAGCAGCCTGCTGAAAACCATTAGCAGGCGAGCAAAACAAGCTGTCCCATCTGCTGTTTATTCCTTTTGGCTTCCCCTGGGGGAAACCTAACTACGGGATAACGGCTTCATAGTCCCAGACCCTCAGGCTCAGCTTGGAGCTGTCAAGGGTCAAACCTCCCTGCAGCAGCTGCACAGAGCTTAGGCAAGGGCCCCAGCACCTTCCCTGGATCCTGAGTGATGGTGGTCTGAGCCAGTCATCATTTTGCACCTTCAAGGGAAGCCCAGGGCTGGAAAGCTTCCCTGCTTCCAGGTTATTGCACAGGCGAGAAGCCCAAAGTGTCGCAGCTCCACGGCTGTGCGTATGTGCATCCTAGAAACAAAAGCTCTGCAGTCAGCCCCGACAAGCCAAAAGTGGGTCAGGTGGAAATGCGGGAGACCAGTGAGTCATCTTGTGGTTGACTGGGCAATTTGGGAGGAGGAAAAAGCAGGCGCTTCTAGGAAATGGAGAACATTTCCAACCCTTTCTTTTCTCTGCCCCTAATCCTAACATCTCCACCGACAAAATGATAGTGCTAGAGGGTCAGCCCTTAACACCAAAGAGCACTGGCCCCCAACCAGAGCATCTAAGGGCCCAAAGATGCAAGCATGGCCAAATATTTGCTCGGGTTAAAGGGCCTGGGCAACCCTCCTGCCTTGCATATGAGTGAGATGGGTATTAAGTTGGTCTGGATGGATGAGTGTCTGGGCTTAAGCATATGGATCCCTGCACTGTAACATATTGGGGTAGTCTGAGAAGCGATGCTGTAGGTGTAGTAGCTTCTCTGTCCCAGAGATTGCAGGGCCAACAGA